>NC_063050.1:18192482-18424982 GCF_018812025.1 Megalobrama amblycephala
AACAAAGCAATGACTTCTACACATAATTTTAATACCATTTTGCACTATGTTCACATATGATGATATAAAATCACGCCAGAATAAAAATATATACATTTATTACATTTTGAGATATTTTAATCACTAATGAAGTGGCTGTATTGGCCTTTGGATGGTTAAAGCGAATGACCTTTTGACATTTCAATATTTCAATATTTATATTTCAATATTTCAGCTAATTGCCAAGGCATCATTTCTCTTTTCTTTTTTTTTTGGTTTAACTTGAAGTACTAAAATAACTTATACTAAAACTGAAATAAAAATGAACAAGAACTACATAGACATATTTATAAAAAATAAAAACTAATACAAATGGCAAAAACACACAAAAATTGACTAAACCTTAAACACTGCTCAGAACACATTAGCACACTGGTTCAGTGCAAGGGCGTGTGTTTGATTTTGAAATTGGTGGGGACATCCACAGAAGCTGAGAATTCAGGAAATGAAATGAATAGTATAAAGCAGGGGTTCCCACACACATTCCTGGAGCCTCCCCAACACTGCATGTTTTACATGTTTCCTTAATCAAACACACCTGATTCAGATCATCAGCTCATTAGTCAAGAAATGGGTGTGTCAGACAAAGGAGACATGCAAAATGTGCAGTGTTGGGGACGCTCCAGGAATGTGTTTTTGGGAACCCCTTTTATAAAGTATTAAGGTTTATACTGACCTTAACAATGCGTTAATTAATGAATTCTGTAATGTTAGAGGGAACTAATAAAGACAAGGAGGCAGTTTAACAGACTTAAAGGGATAGTTCATCCAAAAATCAAAATTCTGTCATTTACTCACCCTCAAGTAGTTCGAAACCTGTATGAATTTCTTTCTTCTGCTGAACACAAAGGAAGATATTTGGAAGAATGTCAGTAACCAAACAGATTTCGCCCCCCATTTACTACCATAGTAGGAAAAATAAATACTATAATAGTAAATGGTGTGTGAGATCTGTTTGGTTACATTCTTCCTTTGTGTTCAACAGAAGAAAGAAACTCATACAGGTTTGAAACAGCTTGAGGGTGAGTAAATGATTCAGTAAATGAATCATTTTTGGGTGAACTATCCTTTTAACTTTATTCCGTTCATAGTGCAATGCAATATTCAGTGTTTACTCTCTTGTTCCTTGCTATTTGAAGAAGCCAAACATGTCTGCGTCTGTCATTAACAGAAATTAACTGTTGGCATATTTGTTTCACATCAATATTGTCCAGTTTGTTCTGGTTGGTATGGCACACAGCAACACCGTTAAGTCTCACTTGTGCCATTGTTGTTCTGAGCCATGTTTTCAGTCTCTTAAGAGCAATGAAACTTCAGCCTCAGCTGATGAGACTGGGATGACTAAAAGCAACCTGACAAGGGTTTCAACTTCAAACAGGCCTCTCACTTCAACAAGATCAAACCTTCAACAGACCAAGCAATGTTGTGTTTTCCTGTTTTATGGAGACTTCCATATACATAATGATTTTTATACTGTACAAACTGTATATTCTATTCCCCTACACTAACCCTACCCCTACATGTGCACACACACAGGTTTAGGTTTGCCCCTTATCCTGCGATTGTCATATAGCCTATTGAAAAAAAACTGCACTGACCCTGAATCAATATATGATGCAATTTGCCCTGTATTTTTGTGCACAAAATCATCCCTATACCTGTAAATTGGCCACTATTTGTGGAAACAGCCATTTATAGAGGTGTCCAAAACTATTATCGAGTGCACTCATTTAATCCCATAATACACCACAAAAAAGAGTGTACAACAGATGTACACTCAATGGCTAGAAAATACCCATAATGCATTGTGAGGGTCACACCGAATGAATTCCCGCATCTCGCCAGAAGATGGCACCCGCAACTGAATAATCAATCCATCCCATATTTTCCAAACCGCTGGTCCAATGTGGCTACAGCGTAATATCATACAGGTATAAAATCCCTTTTTAATTGATTATTAAATTGTTTAATTAAGGTTTATACATAGTTTCAATGACAGAGTTCAAGATAAATATTTCATCTTACTACTGGAGCTGCCAGTTTGCTAAGTTTCAAATGATTATTAAACACCAAGCACAAATTATGCATAAGCGGCAGCCCTGCCGGTGCACTCAGTAATGTGAATGAGGGTATAGGGGGCGATTTCAGACACAGCCAAGATCTCCCCGCTCTGTGACCTCTCTCCGTCAAACTTCTCGCTACACACTTGCAGCTCCGCAGTCTCATCGCATTCTCATATAAATCTGACGCCGCTGTCATCTTTCCTTCCACTGCCCATCTTTTATAGCTGGCAAGATGACAGCCTCTCAGCCTCTTCATAAAACACATGCTAACCAGCGCCTTTGCCTGTGCCGTGCCAGTCAAACCCGAGATTTTCTAAAGGTTTTCAAAGGCAGATATCTTTGAGTTTAGATGAGCTGTTAATTACAGTTTGATAAGATGATAAAGTCTTTTTCAAAATGCTTTAAGTTTTACTGTTTTATCCATCAGATTACAAAGAGCTTCTTTAAAGAAATGTCTGTTAATAAAGTCGTTTGAAATTCCACTTCAGAAAAAGTTTCAAAATTAATTGAAAGATTGATGCTGTTCTTTTGAACTTTCTATTCATCAAATAATCTCGAAAAATGTATCATGGTTTCCACAAAAAATTTTAAGCAGCACAACTGTTTTCGACTACGGAAGAGGATTAGGGCCAAGCAATAATAAAAAAATAAAACCATCTCGAGATTAAAGTTGTTAAATTTCGAGAAAAAAGTCGAGATAAAATGTTGAGAATAAACTCTTTAAATTACGAGAAAAAACTCGTTAAATTTCGAGAAAAATGTCGAGATAAAATGTTGAGAATAAACTCTTTAAATTACGAGAAAAAACTCGTTAAATTTCGAGAAAAAAGTCGAGATAAAATGTTGAGAATAAAGTCATTAAATTACGAGAAAAAAGTCGTTATATTTCGAGAAAAAAGTCGAGATAAAATGTTGAGAATAAACTCTTTAAATTACAAGAAAAAAGTCGTTAAATTTTGAGAAAAAAGTCTAGATAAAATGTTGAGAATAAACTCATTAAATTACGAGAAAAAAGTTGTTAAATTTCGAGGAAAAAAGTCGAAATAAAATGTTGAGAATAAACTCTTTAAATTACGAGAAAAAACTCGTTAAATTTTGAGAAAAAAGTCAAGATAAAATGTTGAGAATAAAGTCATTAAATTATGAGAAAAAAGTCGTTAAATTACGAGAACAAATTCGTTAAATTACGAATTTGTTCTCATCATTTAACAACTTTTTTCTCGTAATTTAATGACTTTATTCTCATAATTTAATGAGTTTATTCTCAACATTTTATCTCGACTTTTTTCTCGAAATTTAACGACATTTTTCTCATAATTTAACGAATTTGTTCTCGTAATTTAACGAGTTTTTTCTCGTAATTTAATGACTTTATTCTCAACGTTTTATCTCGACTTTTTTCTCGAAATTTAACGAGTTTTTTCTCGAAATTTAACAACTTTAATCTCGAGATGGTTTTATTTTTTTATTATTGTTTGGCCCTAATCCTCTTCCGTATTTCGACATTGATTATAACATATGTTTATGTTAATGTAATGATGCTGAAAATGAATATGAAATATATATAAAGTATAAATATATAAAAAGTATATTTTAAAATATATTCAAATAGAAAAATATCTAAATATAACATATATGGAAAACATTATTTGAACTTTAAGTTATTTTTCTCCCTTAATCACCAGGGAAGCGCTGTATGGGACTGGTGGACTTGGACCGCAGTTGGGCCGCCGAGACTCATGGGTATTCTGTGAGGGTGATGACCATGGTCCCTGAGGGCTGCTCGCCTAAGAACAATATGCTTGTGGGCTTTCCTACAAGATAACACTGACTCACTGAGAAATACCCACATCAAGACAACATTCAGGACTGCAAAAATATCTTTTCATTTATTCCATGAGATGTTTGATTTTGGGCAATTTATATTTCCAAACATTTAACTTAGAGATAGTTCCATCAAAAATGTCAATTTTTACATAATTTAATCACCCTCAAGTCATTCCAACCTCATATTATCTTTTTTAATTCTTCTATAAAACAAAAAAAGGCAATGTTAGGCATGTCTGAATCGATCTTTTCCATACAATAAGAGTGAATGGTGTGAATAATACTGACAAAAGAGTGATAGCTTTATATGAAGAACAGAATCGAATAAGATGTGCTTTTATGGTACTTTTTTTGCACACAATCTCCATTTCTTTTATGCAGAACAGAAGCTTTGACATTCTGTCTGGCATCTCATTGTATGTTTCACAGAAGAAAGAAAATAATACTGGTTTTAAACGACAATAAGTTTTTAGTTTTCCTTTTAAATCCAAAAGCGTGGAATGCTACTTATTTGCACATACAAACTTGAATCATAGTTTGATATAATTGTGCAATCAGTATATTTGTTTGTTTTTTATTGCAGATTTTGTTTTAAATTGCTTCATCTAAACAATTAGAGATTTTTATTTCAATAATATCTTTCAGATCAGTACTTTCCTACTTGATTTGCGTGCCTGAGGTTTGTGTGCAAAACGAGACAAAAACCATCACGCCCCTCAATAAATTAAACATGACTTCAGATGCCGTTTGTAAATCAGTGGCATTGAATTGTGTAAAACCACCTTGCACCCTCTCCTCAACCATTATCACATATTATGCACAAAACAAAAGAGTCTCAAAAGAGCCTGGAATTCCCAAGTTATTACCAATGTAAAATTATTCATTGGTCAGACATCACTTTTGAGCTTTTGTCTCAAAGTGTTTGATTAAAAGTATTGAAAGTAAACACGAGGAGGAATTTATCGCAATTCCCTTGTGTCACGGGTCAGGAGAACTGGAGGGGTTAATATTTATGAAATGGTGCATGCATGGATTAATCTGACCACGGTTATGAATATTTGATTAGGCCACGGCTCACACAAATGTCAAAGCACCGCATTGGTCTACAGCGTATGCTGATATATGAACTATTCCCGCAGTTTTACTTTGCTGAGTTTGGACCCACACTGTCATCAAACGCCTCCGGTTTGCTCGCTACAGAGGAGCTGTGGACTGTCACATATGTGATATAGAGATGAGATCTGTTCCTCTGCCATGAGGAAGTGCACAACCTTAAAGCTTAGAGGAACCGAGCTAGCAAAGCTCATCTGAATTCTGCTAGCGGAGCCAATCTTTCTGAGTGTGAAAGACTGGAGACGGGGGCACCTTCCAAAGAGCTGGAATCATTTCAATGGGAAACGCTGCTTCTTTCCCCAAGGATTGGCTGTGGTCCCAGACTAAATGTACATGAAAAATAAATACATATAGGATGGGTTGAAAATAAAATGAGGCTACAAATAACTGCATTACTGTAAAGATATTGAAAGATTGTTTCTTTTGTCTTTTTCATTGCTGTTTTTTTTCCCACAGAACTACAGATTTGCAGAATACAAAATATGATGCAATATGCCAAAATCTGACAGTGTCACATGCACAATGCAAAAAACAAAACATCCTGCGTGAAGTCAATACTGAAGGCAGGAGTGTAGGTGTCAGTAGAGTTTTGGTTTTGAGATTTTTTTTTTCTGCTGAAAACATGTTGAAAATGCTCTGTAAATGTTTTTATGAACACAATCTTTTGCAATAGGCTTTTATGGAGGAACATAAGATAATAAATTGAACTACTCACTGTTTGAAAAAAGACATCAATTGGTTATGATGCAAATTAGATCTGACTGAATCCAGTTAAAATGGGTTTTATGGGCCCAGTTTCACAGACAGGGCTTAGTTCAATTAGGACATTTAAGTGCCTTTTAAACGTGTCTTAGAAAAAAAAACGTTACTGGTGTACATCTTGAGACAAAACAAAGGCTCTGACATATTTTAAGATATCTCAGTGCAAATTACTTGCAGTTAAAACAGTTCAAACATGCATTTAGTCTAGGACTAGCTTAAGCCTTGTCTGAAACCAGGGGATGGTCTTTTCTGTGTGGATCAATTTACATTATGATGTTAATATGGTCCCTCTCTGCATGCAAATTAGATTCTCAGTGGTTAACTCCCAATTTTATAACAGTTTTATATTTTATGGTAGTTATTAAAACATTTTAGTAACACAGAAATGTGTGTATAGAGCCGAATGTGAAAGCATAATGCGCAGTTGTGCTGCTGCTTTGCTTAAGAACTACTTGTGCGATCAGAATGAAATGGTCCTTAAAGGGATAGTTCACTCAAAAATGAAAATTTGATGTTTATCTGCTTACCCCCAGCACATCCAAGATGTAGGTGACTTTGTTTCTTCAGTAGAACACAAATGATGATTTTTAACTCCAACCGTTGCCGTCTGTCAGTCTTATAATGCATGTCAATGGGAACTCCATCTATAAGAGTAAAAAAAAAACACGCACAGACAAATCCAAATTAAACCCTATGGCTCGTGACAACACATTGATGTCCTAAGACATGAAACGATCGGTTTGTGCGAGAAACCAAACAGTATTTATATGATTTTTTTACCTCTAATTTTTACCTCCGGTTAGTGAGGTCTGATCGCGCTCTGACAGCGGCAGTGATGTCTCGCGCTTATACTTCAATGAGTGCTAGACATCACTTACATTGTCAGAGCGCGATCAGACCTCACTAACAGGATGTGGAGGGCAGTTGGACATAGTGGTGTTTTAGAGGTAAAAAAATGATATAAATACTGTTCAGTTTCTTGCACAAACCAATCGTTTCGTGTCTTAGGACATCAATGTGTCGTCAAGAGCCGCAGGGTTTAATTTGGATTTGTCTGTGCATGTTTTTTGACTCTTATAGATGGTGTTACCATTTCAATGTATTATACGACTGACAGACGGCAACGGTTGGAGTTAAAAATCATCATTTGTGTTCTACTGAAGAAACAAAGTCACCTACATCTTGGATGCACTGGGGGTAAGCAGATAAACATAAAATTTTCATTTTTGGGTGAACTATCCCTTTAAACTTCCCATACTATTTGTGTAGTAGTACTGAACTATAGAGTGCATTAGTTTCCCCCATCCACTTTTTAATTGGCATTGGTTCCAATAATTTTTTCCATAGCAAGTCTTCATTTAAGCGTTAGAAGTCATGAACCAAGTCAGCCAGCTGTGAGGTGAATCACATTTCTAAATCTGATTTGAAGCAAAAAAGTATTTGCAAATCAAACAAAAAGACAAAGGTACAAGACTGTTTGCATAACGGCTTTAGTGAGGGAAAGAACTACAATCCCATGAAGCCATGCAAATGACAGTCATGTTAAAAATGGAGAAATAAAAAAAACTATTCATTTAAAGTTGTTTATTAAACAGTAACCGTAGAAACCATGTTTTAAGATTATTGCAATATATATACAAAGTTCCGTCATGAAACTCTAGATGGCACAGGCTGATGGTCCTTAACTTCAACTAAAAACGTAAAACTTTTTATGCGTTTTGGCTGTTCATTTACATGACAATGGCATTTTGGGTGCCTTAAAAACGCAAACTTTTGAAATGGCTTTCAAAGGATTTGAAAATGGTCTCCTTGTAAATAACAAAAACACGAATCTGTGAAAATGAAGTCATACACATGCGCATTACATGTTTAGTCTATAGTGTTTCATCGCCATCTAATGGCCTGCCAGCAGAATACAGTTTTTTTTTTTGTCGTTTTCACGGATCCGTGTGAATGGTGTTGTCTGTACGCGGAAAACTCAAAGGAAAAACTTCTACGTTTTAAACATATAATTGTTGTGTAAACGTACCCTCAGCCTGCTTGCAATCACATCATTGTCTATAGGGCACAGCTGATTGGTTCCTGCTGTATCAGTAGCCAATGAAGTCGCTGCTCAACCTTCAAATACTTGGTCAGCATTTGCTGCAGCATTTGCTGCAGCAGTTTGCAGCGCGCTTTCAGAAACCCCCCATCTTTTTTTTTTAAAGTAATCGTGTTTAACACTTAAATTCTTGGTGAAAAACTACATTACCCATGATGCAGTACAGAAAATTCCACCAATCAGACAAATCACACCAAAAGAGTTGCAAAGAATGGCCACTTTCATGAAGCACCATGAAATTCAGTATGTTTTCAAAATACTTAAATATTTGTGTATGTATGTGTGTATATATGTATGTATATATATATTTAAGTATTTTGACAACAAATTGAATTTTCTGCACTGCATCATGGGCAATGTATATGTTTTTCACCAAGAATTTAACTTAAACAGGATCATTTTAAAAAATAAGTTAAAATAATGTGGACTGAGGGCTTCAGCAAATGCATATACCATCGATTAACACCCTCTGAATTCACTGTCTTTAAATGTTCATAAGTTACCATTAAAAATTAATCTTCATTTGGAAAAAATTTATGGAGTTTTTACTTCCAGATCCCGATTGTTGGCAACAAGCCACATGGCTTGTTGAGGAGAGGTGTGTTACTTTCCATAATTGCAAAATTTTTTTACATGGCTGACAATACAAGGGGTGGAAAAAAGTCCTTTAGGCTTGAGTTGAAAAGGGGGCCCATCAGAATATCATAGAAATTTGGGGGTGGGCATTTGACTTGGGACAGTAAGCAACTACCTAGCAACCAAAACACCTTAGCAACCATGTAGCAATGTGCTGACAACCAACAATAATGCCTTAGCAAGATATGCTTTTTTTTTTTTTTTTTTTTTTTTTTTACAGAAAATGTAAAAATGACTTTTTTTCATGCTTTGTGCAATGCTGATTAAAGTCTGCATTTGTAGCCAAAAACCTAATAGGTAGAAAAGATGCATTCTCAGATGACAAGTACAGACTGTGCTATTGCTTCCTTCACAGTATCTCCTGTTTCCTCCTTACCTCGCAGAAAGGAAAGTCAGTTTCTTTGGAAATATCAGAAGAGCAAGGTGCAATTTCACCTATGGCAGGCCGCAAAATTCATGAGCAAATCAAGCCGCAATCCGCCTTAAATTCATCTGTGACAAAACCTAATCAGAAAGCGCGGCAGGCTCTCCAGTTCTGAAGAGGTTGAAAATGAGTTTTTCTTCAGTGTCACCATTCATAGAGGCCGTAGACGTATCTCCATGAATTTAGAGTGACCGTGTCTCTTCTTAACGTATCTTTGAAATGTCACCATGTAGTTCTCACCTGGACTGAAAATACACATGAAGCACGTTTCTCTTTGACACTGATAACAAACTTTGCGAGGCACTACATGTTTAAAGCTCTGGTGTTTAATATCAGCCTGTTTTATATGCCAGGTAGAATAGCTATAGTCACTGAATAATTTTACTTCTGAATAGAAAATGTGCACAAATCAAGGCAGAAAACTGAATTTGTTTAGAAATATTGAAGTCTTTTTGATCTTACCTATTGGATTTTTCTTTGCTTCATTACATAATGAATTATTTCAAGAATTATTTAAGTGCATTATATTTAAAGAATGTGAAATATATTTTCCTGTAATGCGTACATAGTATGTTTTCCATGTACTGAATCTTTCAACGTCCCTCTTCTGCATCCACATATTTCACTTTCTTAAAGGAGAAGAACTGACTTGAGTTACAGAATATGTGTTGTTTTACTTCTGGAACTGTTAGTTTTGATAAAGTTGCCAAAATTGAACATATTAACTTGAGAGAACGCTGCACCATGTTCTATTTCTACTGTACATTTACACCACAGCTGAATGTAGCCCAAAAGTTTCTTCAACCTCATGAGGAAAAAAAAAAAAAATCACATAAAATCTGACATTTTCAGTCCCAATCTGGGGCTCTTTCATATGTGGAAATAAATATGACCCATAACAGTATCAAAATCTTGGGAATGTGACATGAGTGTGAACATACAGTTAAGAATTCAATTGAATACTACTTTATAATATGTCATCATAATCTTGTTCTTGATTTACAGTGAAGAAGATGGTGAAAATGGCCAGTGCATACATGCATAACATGCACTCACTTACCGGCTACTTTATTAGGTACACCTTGATAGTACTGGGTTGGACCCCCTTTTGCCTTCAGAACTGCTTTAATTCTTCATGGCACAGACTAAACAAGGTGCTGGAAACATTCCTCAGAGATTTTGGTCCATATTGAAATGATAGCATCACGCAGTTGTTGCAGATTTGTCGAGATGGTCCTCACTGCAGAACACAAGATCCAGGAGGCGAGATTGGTTCCAGATCCAACTCCTCCTACTTTACATATCCCTAAACCTACCTGGATCTGGATCCTGGATCTCGTGTTCTGCAGTGAGGAGCTACTGAATTTGTCGGCTGCACAAATTCAAATCTGAATCTCCCATTCCTCCACATCCCAAAGCTATTGGGTTGGGATTTAATGACTCTGGAGGCCATTTGAGTATAGTGAACTCATTGTCATGTTCAAGCAACCATTTTGAGATTATCTGAGCTTTGTGACACAATGTGTTATCCTGCCGGAAGTAGCCATCAGAAGATGGTACACTGTGGTCATAAAGAGATGGACAGAGATGTTCAGCAACAATACTCAGGTAGGCTGTGGCATTTAAACAATATCCAAACATTCAAACCACCACCAGCAGCAGCCTGAACCGTTGCTACAAGGTGGCAGTTTGTCATGTTGTTTAACATCGATGGCACATGGTGAGCGTTGATACTCCCTTGTTTGCATTGTGGGACTTTTTAGGGAGCGAACGTTTCAGTGCACAAGTGTGATTTTGTGATTGAGACATCCCTTAAAATGCTGACTCCCTGATCAGTGCCCTGACTACTGAACTAGGGAGCTGATTGAGACGCACCCTATGTATGTATGTATACTTCACAAAGTAGTATTTAAAGGGGCTCTATGTAAGAGTTTTACTTTAATAAAGCATAAAAATACCCCAATATGTTGCAGATATATAAGAAACATGCTAAGTTCACCTACTTGTTTCTCAGAAAAACAATGCTACAGCCAGATATTTTACTTTGAAAATGTGCGTTCTGTGTCGGAATGTCTGTTTTTGTTTTGGTCTGTGTGAAACCATGTGCTGCAGTTTATCCAATAGTATTTCGACATCACAGGTTGCCAGTTGGCGGAAAACACCGCAACCATTGAAACCAGCAAACAAACAGGGTCAGAGAATCAGGCAATAACGTCAGCTGCGCGTTCCCGCTCTCTTCTCTGTCACGGTGAAGTGACACACACCCGCGCGGGCGCCTCCTCTCTCTCTCTCTCTCTCTCTCTCTCTCTCTCTCTCTCTCTCTCTCTCTCGTCTCATTCGCTCCGGTTAAGTAGTGCTTGTATTGCGCATAATTTTAGTCATTCCCGCAGGTTTCGCGCTCACACCAAAAGCGCGCGCACTACTGATCTATATACGTTAAGTGAAGCAAACAAGCCACGCTCAGTCTCAAACAGAGACAGAAATCAAACAGAGTAACAAGTACCAAAATAAGCGCCTTCCTGCGCTTAAACTGTCAAATACATACAAAAGTATGTCAAAACCAGCGGCACAGGCAATCTTGGTGAGTATACAGATAAACACAGTCAGTTTTGAATCGTTAAATAGCTAAGAAAGTGAACCCATGTTGTGTGTAGCAGTATTGGGTCCGTTGAACACCGTTCATAAACTCTTAAAGGGACAGCAGTCCAATATTCCTGCTGCAATCTGTCATGTTAATCAAAGAACAAAAGACAAAGAAAATCACTTTCTGCTCTTGAATGAATATGTTGTATAACTTTAATAGTAAGAATTATTTGCAATAAAGACTACAGAAATTAAGGTAACCAATGCAAAATAACACAATGTGTTATTTTACATTTGATTACTTTAATTTCTGTAGTATTTCTTACCTGAATAAAAACCCAGTTAACCCGAAAAACTCTCTTAATTCTATTGCATTTATCTGAGCTGTTTATATTTTATTACTGACTTTTACTTTTTTTTTTTTTATGAAAATAAAACTCTGTATTGAAGAAAAGTAGATTTTTGTTTGTATATGTTGTCATTTATAGTTCTTAGAAAGAAAATCGGAATCAGCTAAAAATAGGTATCGGCCGATCACACTAACAAAACAATCGGAAACCGGAATCGGCCAAGAAAATTGCAATCGGTGCATCTGTACTAAAAAGCCTCTGAATCCATCTAAATATCTCTATGAACAACAGCATATCAAAACAGATAAATCAACTCATCAGCTTACAGTGTTTAAGTCTCCGCAGCTTTCATTGTCAATTGCGCTCCCTATTGTTGCTGGCAGCCATATGCTGTAAAAGCTGGCAACCCGCGTCTTTGAACGAGGGGGCGGGCCAAACAAAATTTTGAATTTGGACTGCAGTACCTATTTTGAACACCTGGTGTCATTATTACATAGAGCCCCTTTAAGCAGAACATTGGAATGGGACACTTTGGCTTTCAGTACAAATGTAGCCTAACAACCTGTGCACAGTTACACTTTGAATGTGACTTTCCAATATCTCACTATACTTATGCTGCGTTCACACCAAACGTGAATAGAGCGTCAAATTCGCGTCTACCGCGTCTAGTTTGCCGCTTGAACATTTTGAATGCATTCGCGCGTCTAGAGCGAAATAGACGCGCGTAAAAAACAAGCGTTTGAAGCGAAATTGACGCGCGTCCGAGGCGAAATCCGCTTCTTGTGGGAGGGGCAAGTGCTATGCGGTTTTCTGTTTGCAAGATGGTGTTGATCGTGCGTTCATCGAGAGAGCTACCACTTTGTATTCGCGGGTCGATAAACGTGTACGTGACTCAAAAGTTAAATGTGTGTTTACAATTTACCAGGTTGCCCAATCTCCTCACCGACACTCTTCCAAGCGAGGTCCTTTTTATTCCTGTCTCTATAGAAGTATGAACTTGTGTCATAAATCTCTGGGTGACTGCTCACTGATAATATCAGTCGTTCCTCCATTTTGAATGAGTGACTCCGGGCGGGCCTGCCGCCACAGCAGCAAGCAGGCTCCTGATTGGTTAACGCGGCGCGAATTTATGGCAAACTCGTAACTCGTAACTTCAAATTTTTCAACTCGGGCGTCAGACGCGAATTCGCGTCAAACGCGTAAATGCACAAAAAGCACCATTCGCGCGTAACGCTCAATTCGCGTCATTCGTACGAACTAGACGCGCGAACGAGGCGAATTCGCGTCTTCCGCGCCGCGCTAAACGCCTCATTCGCGCCGCGAGACCTCCAGACGCGCGTAAACGCGTCTTTACATTGACTTAACATTGAAATCATTCGTGCCAGACGCTCTATTCGTGTTTGGTGTGAACACAGCATTAGGGTGACTAGACTTCTCATGGTGGAATACGGGACAGGTGAGCAAGGGGTGGGCAATATGACCATGGTATGAGAAAGGTGCCCTAGAACGTCCTTTCACAAGATGTAATATAAGTCTAAGGTGTCCCCTTGAATGTGTCTGTGAATTTTCAGCTCAAAATACCCTATAGATTTTTTTTAAATAATTTTTTTAACTGCCTATTTTGGGGCATCATTAACTATGCACCGATTCAGGCTGCTGCCCCTTTAAATCCTGCGCTCCAATTTTCGCGTGCTGTCTGAGAGAACTGGGATGGCACGCCAAGTTAATCAATAACAAATTGTGATTGGATGGTCATTTTGTTCAACAACTAATTGTTTGGACTGTTCTCGTATGACAGAACACTATTACTGCTCGTTCAATGATCACCTAGTTGTAATGACATTTTAGGAAAGATGAAATACGGGACAAAACATGATTTTTTCCTTAATAAGTCGGGACACTAAAAATAGAGCTGAAATACGGGAAGTCTGGTCACCCTAACTATACTCCACTGCAATATAAGCTGTTTCCTTGCTTGTTTGTTTGTTTGTTTGTTTGTTTTTCTAGAATATAGCACCTTTGTTAAAGTGAGTGACTGATTTGAGACAGGGCCAGATATAGATGCCATCTGGCATACTTGCATTAAGTGTTTACCCAATGAAAATAGAGACGAAACATAGAGACCCTTATTTCATATGCCCTCTGACCAAAGCTATGGGGAAACTAAAAATGAGACGTAACCCTGCACACGACTCCTTGAGACCTGAAACTCAAGTGATGACTTAGAACCATAAATCTTCCTTCCAGCAGTTTTACATGACAAGCTCAGGTGCCCTCCTGTCTGCAAAAAAAACCTTTAACAGTGTTTTCTTTGATCTCATACAAATATATATTAAATAGCCTGTATATAAAGCATACTGTTTATATGAACAGTATGAGTTTATATATATGCATATATATATAATAGAAAATATTTACACATATATATATTATAGCCTAATGTATTTGTATGTAATTATATTGGGTTTATTGGGGTATGTAGAATAAGCGCTCCCGTCTCTCCTTATTGGGCGCACTGCTCGTTCAGAGTGTGTGGAGGGAGAGAGAGAGAGAGAGAGAGAGAGTGCTGAGCGCACAGACTCTGCGCTCCAGTCCACGGTTCTCCACCGGAGGTGCGGAGCGCAGACAGAGTCGCTGCCGGTGTTTCGTGCATGAACAGCAGTCAATGCCTTCTGCTCCACCCGCTTAGAAGCTTTGAAAATTGACGGATCTAAACATCACCATCATACCTACTTAAACACCGAGACCAACGGCTACGTTTGGATATACGCACCGTACAAGCACGGAGATGTGGATCATAAAGTTCATGTTGATTTGGACCTGCTGGTTCGGAGTGAGCGCGGACTTCGATGGCAGGTGAGACGTCAATTAAACGTGTAGACGACTGTATCAGTGTGATGTAAAGAGTTTTGCTTTTTTCAAAAGGTGACTTAAGTAAAGTGCTCTAAGATTTTAAACATTCTATGAGACAATGTCTTTTAAGTGTTAATTAACTGCATTGTATCACCTCAAGCTACTATTAATTAATCTATGCTGGGCTAGATATGCCTTTAAAAGTAACAGAGTTGACTGTTTTAAAGTTCATTTAGCCATATAGGTTTGTGGTCAAGGTCAAAACACTACAAGGTGTTTATACGAAAGAGAATTTAATGCTGATAACGTCCAGTTTTGTTTAATGTACAAAACCTTGATAACAGAGCTGTTTAAGATCATCTCCTGACAACAAGCCTCACAAAATAATGAGATAAAAATCAAGAAGACACTTACGCTTAAGGAGTCAGCATCCTGAAAGTATAACAGAAATGTTTTTAGAAATGTTTTAATAAGAGGACGTTGCTGGTAACAGGGTTGACTGATAACAAAACCTAAAGTACCAGTAAAAAGATCATTCTTAAAGTCATTGTTTACATATTAAAGATATGAGCAATAAATAATACTACAATGTGCTTTTGAAAGCATGACAGGTTTGCTTCAAGTTTAGTGCTGTTGTGATCAGTTCAGTTTAGGACGGGCTTAAAGTTTGTGTTGTGTTACTGTGTTGTTAAACTTGTGAACTTGTGTCAGGCTTCAGCTGCTCTTAAAGATCTTCACAAATGCAAAATACTAGCATTCATTCTCAGTATGTGTTGAATATGTATGTAATGGCAGTTTGAAAGAAGAAGAAGAAAAAAAAAAACGTGTGTTTAAGGATCATTTATTCTCTCTCATGGACAGTCAGCGCACATGCTCCCGGTTGTTTCGTGCCCCAACATGTAATGTGAAATATGTGGTTAACAGAAACGTGCCAAAGATTCAAATCTGCTTAAAGCTTCATTGAGATTAAAGGGTATTGAATGTCCATGCTTGAAATTAACTATGTGCTTTAGTAGAAGTAGCTACCTTAGGGCAAGGTTTCTCTGTCCGTTCCTGCAGGCCCCCCTGCACTGCACATTTTAGGGGTCTCACTAATCTGACACACCCAGTGTACTTCATGAATCCCTCTTCTGAATTAGACGAGAGAGATCTAAAATGTGCAGTCTGAGGGGCTTTCAAGAATGAATTGCTCTAGGGCCATTATTATAGGGGTTCATTGATCTCTCCTGTGACATGGAGAAACTTCTTTTAAAAGCGCATGTCAGCGCATGACTCATCCTTATTAAGCATGCATTGCTGAATCACATCATTTATTATGTAATGCTTAATTACCTAATTTAAGTATGCATTGTTTAATTAGGCCTACTCATTAAATATGAAAGTCAAATACTTCATATATTAAATAATGTATACATACTAAAGTATATAACGATTACGTCCATATGCATCACTTTGAAGTCAACATGAAATCAAAACTGAGCCTATTTACTTTCCTCATACACATTCTTGGTCCTAATGTGCACAATAATTATTTTTTAAGATATTGTTTTTAAAATCAGTCTAACATCTTGCTCAGCACTGATTCCTCCCCTACAATTTTACTCCCCTAAAGGGAGAGTTCAGCTCTGTCATCATGATGTTTCAAACCTGTATGAAATTGTTTCTTCCTTGGAACACAAAAGAATATATTTTAAAACTTTTTTTTTACAATGGAAATCAATGGGGTCCACTGTTGTTTTGCACCCCTTTCACTTGTTTGAAAATGACAGTATAAATGACAGAACTTTCATTTTTGTGTGAACTTTCCCTTATCATTTGGCAAATACATTACATAATGGAAATAAAATTGGTGTCAAATTGCATTTCAACGTAATTTAACTTTGCGATGCTTTGTCAATTAAGTATGCATCGCCTAATTACGTCATAAGTATGCATCACCTAATTGTCCTGTTAAGTATGCATTGCCTGATTAGCTCTTGTATTAAGTATGCATTGCCTAATTACGTCATGTATTAAGTATGCATCGCCTAATTTTGTAATGTATTAAGTATGCATTGACTAATTATGTCATGAATTAAGTATGCATCGCCTAATTGTGTCATATGTTAGTATGCATCGCCTAATTTTGTCATGTATGCATTGCCTAATTACGTTATGAGTATGCATTGCCTAATTTTGTCATGTATTAAGTTGCATCGCCTAATTACGTCATGTGTTAATACAAGATGGTTATTTAAGTATGCATCACCTAATTACGTCATGTATTAAGTATGCATTGCCTATTACGTCTTGTATTAAGTATGCATTGCCTAATTTCGTCATGTATGCATTGCCTAATTACGTCATGAGTATGCATTGCCTAATTTTGTCATGTATAAAGTATGCATCGCCTAATTATGTCGTGTTAAATATGCATCGCCTATTTCCGTCTTGTATTAAGTATGCATCACCTAATTACATCATGTATTAAGTATGCATTGCCTATTACGTCATGTATTAAGTATGCATCGGCTAATTTTGTAATGTATTAAGTATGCATTGACTAATTATGTCATGAATTAAGTATGCATCGCCTAATTGTGTCATATGTTAGTATGCATCGCCTAATTTTGCCATGTATGCATTGCCTAATTACATTATGAGTATGCATCGCCTAATTACGTCATGTGTTAATACAAGATGGTTATTTAAGTATGCATCACCTAATTACGTCATGTATTAAGTATGCATTGCCTATTACGTCTTGTATTAAGTATGCATTGCCTAATTTCATGTATGCATTGCCTAATTACGTCATGAGTATGCATTGCCTAATGTTGTCATGTATTAAGTATGCATCGCCTAATTACGTCGTGTTAAATATGCATCGCCTATTTCCGTCTTGTATTAAGTATGCATCACCTAATTACATCATGTATTAAGTATGCATTGCCTATTACATCATGTATTAAGTATGCATCGGCTAATTTTGTAATGTATTAAGTATGCATTGACTAATTATGTCATGAATTAAGTATGCATCGCCTAATTGTGTCATATGTTAGTATGCATCGCCTAATTATGTCATGAATTAAGTATGCATCGCCTAATCGCGTCATGTATTAAGTATGCTTTGCCTAATTAAGTCCTTTATTAAGTATGCATTGCCTATTAACATCTTGTATTAAGTATGCATCGCCTAATTATGTCATGTGTTAAATACGCATCGCCTATTTACGTCTTGTTTTAAGTATGCATCGCCTACTACGTCTTGTATTAAGTATGCATCATTATATATTAAGTATGCATCACCTAATTAAGTCTTGTATTAAGTATGCTTTGCCTAATTAAGTCCTTTATTAAGTATGCATTGCCTATTAACATCTTGTATTAAGTATGCATCGCCTAATTATGTCATGTGTTAAATATGCATCGCCTATTTACGTCTTGTTTTAAGTATGCATCGCCTATTACGTCTTGTATTAAGTATGCATCATTATATATTAAGTATGCATCACCTAATTAAGTCTTGTATTAAGTATGCTTTGCTTAATTATCATGTATTTAGTATGCATCGCCTAATTACGTCATGTATAAAGTATGCATTGTCTAATTACGTCGTGTATTAAGTATGCATCGCCTAATTACGTCATGTATTAAGTATGCATCACCTAATTATGTCATGTATAAAGTCTGCAGTCTAATTGCGTCATGTATTAAGTATGCTTCGCCTAATTAAGTCCTTTATTAAGTATGCATCGGATAATTATGCAGTGTATTAAGTATGCATCGCCTAACTACGTCACAAGTATGCACTGCCTAATTACATCATGTATTAAGTATGCGTCGCCTAATTAAGTCCTGTATTAAGTATGCTTCGCCTAATTAAGTCCTGTATTAAGTATGCATCGCCTAATTACGTCATGTATTAAGTATGCATGGCCTAATTCCGTCATTGTTGTGAATGCATCACTTCCCATTCACTGTTACAGTCACTCGGTTCCCACAGGGTGTTCCGCTGAGACACTGGCCACCCAAGTGTGGACTTGTGAATACAACTCCTGCAGTGATCTTTATGGCATCTTTTATCTTCTGCTCTGTTGGGAAGCATTTTGTCCTTTTGGCAAAATGAGCAATAGCTGTCCTTCCAAATGGACTAGAAATTTATTCACTGGCAGAAGTATTTTTTTGTGTTAAAATTCAAGCTTGGTTCTTTTGCTTCTTCATTTTCCCCTTATTTATCATTGCCAGTTGCCCAGAGGCAGAGCACAGCTATGATGCGGTTTCACGAACACATCCGTACTCAGTTAGGGGGACATTAATAACGGGCTTTTGGTACAACGTTACCAGCATTCTTTTAGAGACATAATGAATAACTAATGCATATTTGTTTGTCATCTATATTTGTCCAAATGACCTTAGCACACTCATTTAGTCAAGACTCTGTTATTCATTGCTTTCTTTACATTCTAACTTCTCTGTGTCGTCCCATACATCATGAGCTTAATGTTTGTGTAACTCACAGACACAATATTGATGCTTTTTCCTCAGGGCATGGCTTGTGCTGGCATTTCAGGAGCGGGAGCTGCCCACTGTAATGAACGCGTACATTAACCTGCTGGCGTACATTATTAATTTCAGTCGTGATGGAGTTCGCTTGTCACCAGGGCCATTATTTGCCAATTTGCCCTGCTTATAAACCTGCTTCACTGCCCCGATCTAAATTCATAGAGAGAATATAGTGCATGAGCGCACTGTGAGGGGCCCATTCATTATTTCCAGGCCCTTAGCAGGGGCCGTTAAGCTCCTGTCTAATGGCTTGTGCTACACCTGAGGGATGACTCGCTGCTAAACCGCCAACTTGTCATCTGCTGACATGATAACAAGAGTAATCAATTACAGACAGACTCATTAAAGTGTCCAACTTTTTAAACTCTCCCAACATGGGCTTTTGGACCTTTGAACAGTGGCTTTCTGTGACTCACCGGAGCAGAACGTATAATCCCTGCGTCGGCATCACTCACTCTTCTAATATATTTTGTCAACAGTGCTTTGTTGCTCCCTCACTCAGTCCATCCATCCATCCATCTTTTGTTTGTTTGTTTGGTCGTTCCATCCATCCATCCATTGTTTTATCTATCTTTCTATCATTCTTTCCATCCATCCATCTTTCTATCATTCTTTCCATTCATACATCTTTCTATTGTTTCATCCATCCATCTTTCCATCCATCCATCTTTGTATCGTTCTTTCCATCCAACCATCTTTCTGCTGTTCAATCCATCCATCCATCATCACTCTTTCCATTCATCCTTCTTTCTATTGTTTCATCCATCCATCTTTCTATCATTCTTTCCATCAATCCAGCTTTTATATTGTTCCATCCATCCATCCATCCATCCATTCATCAATCCTTCTATCGCTCTTTCCATCATCCATCCATCCATACATCCATCCATTCTTCTATCTATCTTTCAATTGTTTTTCATCCATGCCTCTTTCTATCGTTCTTTCTATCTATCCATCTATCCATCCATCCATCTTTCTATCATTCTTTCCACTCATCCATCTTTCTATTGTTTCATCCATCCATCCATCCATCCATCTTTCTATCACTTTCCATTCATCCATCTTTCTATTGTTTCATCCATCCATCCATCCATCCATCCATCTTTGTATCGTTCTTTCCATCCATCCATCTTTCTGTTGTTCCATCCATCCATCCATCCATCCATCACTCTTTCCATTCATCCATCTTTCTATTGTTTCATCCATCCATCTTTCTATCATTCTTTCCATCCATCCAGCTTTTATATTGTTCCATCCACCATCCATCCATCCATCCATCGCTCTTTCCATCATCCATCCATCCATCCATCCATCCATCCATCGCTCTTTCCATCATCCATCCATCCATCCATCCATTGTTCTATCTTTCAATTGTTTTTTCATCCATGCATCTTTCTTTCATTCTTTCTATCCATCTATCTATCCATCCATCTTTCTATCCATCCATCCATCCATCCATCCTTCTATCGCTCTTTCCATCATCCATCCATCCATCCATCATCCATCCATTGTTCTATCATTCAATTGTTTTTTCATCCATCCATCTTTGTTGTTCCATCCATCCATCCATCCATCACTCTTTCCATTCATCCATCTTTCTATTGTTTCATCCACCCATCTTTCTATCATTCTTTCCATCCATCCAGCTTTTATATTGTTCCATCCACCATCCATCCATCCATCCATCCATCGCTCTTTCCATCATCCATCCATCCATCCATCCATCCATCCATCCATCCATTGTTCTATCTTTCAATTGTTTTTTCATCCATGCATCTTTCTGTCGTTCTTTCTATCATCCATCTATCCATCCATCTTTCTATCATTCTTTCCACTCATCCATCTTTCTATTGTTTAATCATCCATCTTTTGTTTGTTTGTTTGTTCCATCCATCCATCCATCCTTCTATCGCTCTTTCCATCATCCATCCATCCATCCATCCATCCATTGTTCTATCTTTCAATTGTTTTTTCATCCATGCATCTTTCTGTCGTTCTTTCTATTCATCCATCTATCCATCCACCTTTCTATCATTCTTTCCACTCATTCATCTTTCTATTGTTTAATCCATCCATCTTTTGTTTGTTTGTTTGTTCCATCCATCCATCCATCTATCCATCCATCCTTCTATTGCTCTTTCCATCATCCATCCATCCATCCATCCATCCATCTATCCATGCATCATTCTATCTATCTTTCTATCATTCTTTCCATCCATCCATCTTTCTATTAATTCATCCATCCATCCATCCATCCATCTTTCTATCGTTCTTTCCATCCATCCATCTTTCTATTAATCCATCCATCCATCTTTTTATCGTTCTTTCCATTCATCCAACTTTCTATTGTTCCAACCATCCATCCATCTATCCATCTTTCTATCGTTCTTTCCACTCATCCATCTTTCTATTGTTTCATCCATCCATTTTTGTATCGTTCTTTCCATCCATCCATCTTTCTATCATTCTTTCCATCCATCCATCCATCCATTGTTCTATCTATCTTTCAATTGTTTTTTCATCCATCCATCCATCCATCCATCCATCCATCATTCTTTCCATTCATCCATCTTTCTATTGTTTCATCCATCTGTCCATCATCCATATATATATATATGTATATAAGAAATGTATACATAAACAAAAAACTACATTGTTAAAACAATTCCTATTGCTTTCTCTGCCCTTATTAAAATTGAGTGTTTCAGATTTCAACAGAATAGTACTAAAATATTAGAATTAAATTGTATGAAAACAATTTTGATTTAGTTTTTAAGGTCAGCAAAGTGTCACTTAATTTCTCAAACAGTGGAGTACATGTTGATTGTTTATTCACATGCACAGGCGACAGAAAATATGACGCACACAACTCGCCATGACAGCGCATCTGATGCAGTCACACATGGCATTGAGTTTGCAAAATTATATTAGACACCATGAATACACGGATATGCTGTCACATTCTAGGGCTTTTGTTTTAAAGCAGAAATGAAAAATAACAAAAAATGATGCCCTTTTTCTTGGTTTTCTGTTTCAGGTCTACTAGAACAGATTTTCATGCTTGAATGTTAAAAAAACCTTATCTTCTCTCCATGCAAATTCACATTGTTATGTAATAAAATAGCAAATCATGTGCACGTTTTAGTAAATCGAGGAAACAAATTAATAAATCGCATGCACGATTTATCCCACTATTTTTTTTCCTGAATGTCATGTCCAGGGCTCCATACGTATTTGTTCCCAGAAGAAAACGAAATCAAGAGTACAATCAAGCCCTTTTAAGGAGTAAAATGTATTATTTATTTATTACTTTCTCGAAACACTGTGAGTGATGCAGCTTTCAAATTTGCATTCTTTTTACTGAGCCAAATGATTAATCTGTGACATTCTTTATTGGTCAATCATCTTCTCTCCATGCAAATTCAGAGGTCAGAAATGAAACTTTGGTCTGCTTTTCCTCTCGCCCACATTTGCATGCATATGAATGGAACAAAGTCTAATGTGACTGCACTTACGATGCTAAAATGCTCTTTTTTGTTTGCCACCCTTTTCATGATTTTCAGTATTTTTCTGAATCTAGTTTTACATTTCCAACCCTATCAGCCAGACTGCCGTCTAGATAACTGCGCTGACCACTGGAAAACCCATATCCATTGAACTCTATTGTTTTCAAATTCTCATAAACATCTCAGAAACTGTGGGAGATTCATAAAACTGTCCCTTCCACCACATGGGGCATTTATTTCAGACTTGTACCTGCTGCGTCCGATTGCTGCTTAGCGCTGGATGAGATGGACTTTGCTTGACCGGCGTGTCATTCTGCAGAGGCACATATTCTATATGGAGGCTGGCGAATGAAGACAGCTCAACTCTCATGCGCATGTTTCAAAGGCGCGTGTCTAATTGTCTGGCAGTCTGTGGAGGTGGCGGAGGAATGTGAAGGGCTGTAATTAAACCCCCCTGCACTTGCACCCGAGCCCCGCTGCATGTCATCATTCATATACATGTGCAGACTCACTACTGAACCACATGAATAGTGTCAGACAGCTCCAGACAAATAGAAATGTGAATTGCATGAATTTTTCATGACTCAAATGTACCAGTGCACAGAAATAAAGGCACGTACGTCTAATTTTCGTGACCCGGTTGCCTCTTTTGAGCAGCTGGGACAGAATTGCATTATGTAGATATTTGTCGTTTGTGTAATCCGCTAATGCCAGATTGAGCTGGAAATTGAAACTGTGTAATAGCTGCATCTTTAACAAGGTGAGGAAAGACACTTTCTCAGGTGGACGAGGGATTTGTTGTGACAGCCTCGTTACCTCAGTGAGCGTGGCGCCGGTTTCTCGCTGGGCGACGCTCTCTCACTCTTTCTCTCTCTCTCTCAGTTTGGCATCTCTTTGGATCGGGCCCAGAGTTTGCAGATTGCTGACTGGCACGCATTCGCTTGTCTCTGGTGGGGCAAACACTGCGCACGCAGAGATTAGTCTTTCACTCATTGTCCCTCTCTGTTACAGCTTTTGTTTTTCTGTGAAAGAGGGACTATTTTGCTTTTTTACATTTTCAGCTTTCTTTAGTGTGTAATTTGCTGTTTGAGCTTGAAAAAGGTCTGCAAAGTTACAAAGCACAAAATCACTCCAAAGGGAGTTATTCTCTATATCAGTAAACACCGTTTCTGAACTCCCTGAAACGCCTCCATTGTAGTCTTGAATTTTCTGCCGGGAACAAACATGTCACAATATTCCTCATTTAAATAATTCCCTCCCAACGTATACGTAAATAAAGGGGCGAGGTAGTGTGTTGAAACTCACGGTTATGGTAAGGGGTAAGACATTTCCCAAACACGCTCAAAGTGGTTGACCAATCACAACATACTGATCCAGCCGACCAATGAGAGCACACTGTGCTTTTCAGAAGGAGGGGCTTCATAGAGACAGGAACTGAACAGGGGTGCGTTTCCCAAAAGCATCGTTAGCCAACAAGTTCCGTCGTTACTAACATAGTTCAACGATTTGGTGTTTCCCAAAACCATCATTCAAACGAACATTCGCAAACTGCATCGCAAACTTGTGTGGTTGAACGTCAACTTTGCGACAATACGGTTTCGGGAAACAGTCGTGACTGGCTAGTTGATTTGTTCAACGATGCATCGTACTATGGTAGTGAAGCAGCGAGTTACATCGTTGTTCAGGAAACGCACCCCAGAGCATTACCGACAGACTGGGAAGAGAGGTGCTGAAACAATGTCAAATATGTGAAAAATAATGTGTTTTTTGAACATATTAAGCATGAAAACCTTTTCGAGTGGACTCCAAAAACAAATCACGATTTTGTAAAAGGGCGTCATAGATCCTCTTATTATTGTAACATGGTGTCCTAAAAAGCCTTTCATCAGGCATTTTTTCTGTCCTCCCTGAAAGTCAAATATTTTGTGAAAAGACAAACTCACAGCCAATTGGAACATATTCTGTGTTCCACCTATCTGGAGAGCAACCATGAGGATGTTTAATGAATGTTAGTATGCATTATGAACCCTCTCTTTCATTTTTAACACAGTCATTAAGTGGTTGTCAACTAATTTCTGTTCTGACAGGGTCATGGTCATTGTGCTTTGTTGGAATAGTTCGATTAAATAGGCTTTGAAACTTTTAGTTGGAAATAAGTGCCATATTATGTATAATCATGTAGGTTTTGGTTCCAATCAAACTCAATATTGTGTCACACGTTCCCTCAGAAATCATTCTAATATGCTGATTTGGTGTTTAAAGGGTTAGTTCACCCCAAAATGAAAATTCTGTCATTAATTATTCACTCTCGTGTGATTTTCATTCATCTTCGGAACACAAATGAAGATCTTTTTGTTGACAGAATGCTGTCACATTTCCTTCCATGGACTGCCTTTGCAACTGAAACTTTGACGCTTTAAAGGTGCCCAAGAATGCTTTTTCACAAGATGTAATATAAGTCTAAGGTGTCCCCTGAATGTGTCTGTGAAGTTTCAGCTCAAAATACCCTATAGATTTTTTTAAATTAATTTTTTTAACTGCCTATTTTGGGGCATCATTAACTATGCACTGATTTTTTCAGCGCGCCGCCCCTTTAATTCGCGCGCTCCCTGCCACACGAGCTCTCGATTATATTACAGCACATTTACAAAGTTCACACAGCTAATATAACCCTCAAATGGATCTTTACAAAATGTTCGTCATGCATGCTGTATACATGCTTCGAATGATGTGAGTAAAGTATTTATTTTGATGTTTATATTTGATTCTCTATGAGTTTGAGGCTGTGCTCCGTGGCTAACGGCTAATGCTACACTGTTGGAGAGATTTATAAAGAATGAAGTTGTGTTTATGAATTATACAGACTGCAAGTGTTTAAAAATGAAAATAACGACGGCTCTTGTCTCCGTGAATACAGTAAGAAACGACGGTAACTTTAACCTCATTTAACAATACATTAGCAACATGCTAACGAAACATTTAGAAAGACAATTTACAAATATCAGTAAAAATATCATGCTATCATGGATCATGTCAGTTATTATTGCTCCATCTGCCATTTTCGCTGTTGTTCTTGCTTACCTAGTCTGTTGATTCACCTGTGCACATCCAGACGTTCTGCCCTTGTCTAATGCCTTTCATAATGTTGGGAACATAGGCTGGCATATGCAAATATTGGGGGCGTACACCCCGACTGTTACGTAACAGTCGGTGTTATGTTGAGATCCGCGTGTTTTCCGGAAGTCTTTTAAACAAATGAGATTTACATAAGAAAGAGAAAGCAATGGAGTTTGAAACTCAATGTATGTCTTTTCCATGTACTGAACTCTTGTTATTCAACTATGCCAAGATAAATTCAAATTTTGAATCTAGGGCACCTTTAAAAAGTTCATAAAGAGACAGTAAAACTAATCCATATGAGTAGAGCGGTTTAATTCAAAGTTTCTGAAGAGAATCAATCACTTGTTATGATGAACAGATTTAATTTAGGCTTTTACTCGCATATAAACTTTGATCAGCGAACATAAACCGAAGCTCAACCGAACCTGAATGACGTGAGAGTGAGTAATTAATGACAGAATTTTCATTTTGGGGTGAACTAACCCTTTTTAAATTTAAATTAGCCAAAGCTTTACTCACCCTCAAGCCATCCTAGCTGTATATGACTTTCTTCTTTCAGATGAACACATTCAGAGATATATTAATAAATATCCTGACACATCCGAGCTTTATAATGGCAGTAAGCCGGATCAATGAGTATGAGCTGAAGAAAGTGTCTCCATCCACATCCATCCATCATAAACATACTCCACACGGCTCGGGGGGTTAATAAAGGCTTATATTGGGTTACCACTTAAAATCTGGAACAAAGAAAGCTTGCTTTATATCAGTGTTTCTCACCTTTTGTACCTTTTTCCTACTCTTATGTACCCCTATAGCCTCATCAGTAAGGTTCAAAAACCCTTTCATAAACACCAAACCAGAAATGAGTTCTTCATAAATATGTATGAAATAATATTCCTCATAAATGTGTTTGCAACTCATATTATACTTGCTATCCTTCAGTATTCTTATTATGATTAAAACGGTCATTATTACAAAGCACCACATTTAAAAACAATGCAATGCTGTGGGTGAAAACAGACTCTCCAATTAGCATCTACTCAGACTGAAGCAGTTTGAGAAATACTGTTGTTTTCTTACTGATATTTTCATCCAAAAAAGATTATACTAAAGAGCTTTGTATTGTTGTGGAGAAATGTGAATATGATATGGGGTCGTTATGTATATGTACGTATGTTCTGCTATGTGTGCCATCCACTTAAACTCACAACAACCTTTTATTACTTTCTTACTTTTTAAAAACTGAACACAAAAAAAATAATAGAAATGTATGTGCACCGCTGGGAGCCATTATGATGTATGGCGTACTCTGCACCCAGCATCTTTGCAGTGAGTTAGAAGTGATGTTTTTATGCATACAGAGGCGATTGTGTTGAAACACGCCGAGTCCGGCCAGTCTCTCTGTGTGTGTGTGTGTTTGTGTGATTAAATGTGTGTTTCAGGTGAGATATAGCGGAGTGACAGGCAGGAGCCCGGACTCAATCCTCTTAGCATGCACGCTGTGTCTTTAGAGCCGTCTCCTCTCCCTCGCCGCGCTGCACACGCAAACATTTTCCCTTCAGCCTGTCACTCTCATTTAGTGCCACCATCACACTTTCTTACTGGAGTGACTGGCAGCCGTAGTGGCCACATTAGCATTTTCAATGCCTTACGATCCCGAGTAACTGAAGGGGACAATGCAACGTGTGGCTAAAATTCCCAGTCATTTTCTGCCTCACTTATAATATAACATATTTGAAGGAAATTCAGCAAGGATGCATTAAATTGAGCTAAAGGGACAGTAAAGACATTTATAATGCTACAGATTTATTTTTCAAATAAATTCTGTTCTTTTTAACTCTTTATTCATCAAAGATTCCTGAAAAAAGTATCACGGCGTAAATAGAAATAATTCAACAAAATATAGAATGTTTACGTTTGATATATGATCAGCTCAGTTCATTTTCTTTCCTGTTTTCTCTTCTCTTTCAGCCAGCCATATTAAGTAGAAGTTTAATTTTAGATTGAGCGCTGTGCTTTCCCTGTATCTATTACCCATGATGATCCATTTACATTACGTCATTTGACCGGTGTTCATTCCCTTTTGCTTATTTTCACAGACCTTAAATGGTTTTACTGCTTCACAAGAACATTTGGAGCTCTGCTTGTGGAAAAAAAAGAAATCAGTAATCCTGGTGTGCACTGCCAAGAAACTCTCCGATTCAAAAGCACTTCAGCTGTAGGCCTACCTTTATTTTCCATTTTATGGAAAAATCGGTTTTAAACGGCCTTCGCTGTTCCAAAAATCTGTCTTGTTCGCTCACATTGTTGGGTCATGTAACATATCATCTTCTAAGAACATCCTCATTTTCCATAACTTCCCTCAAGCTATAGACAGCAGAGGCACAGGCAGACTTCATCTTATCTCTGCGCTGTGTGTGCATCCAGCATCAACATACGAGAACATCTGCCTCTGGTGGTACAGCAGAATGATAACTAACAGTGGTCTTATCAGAAGCACCTGTGTCACTGAGTACAACGGAAGCTTTGTGAATATAGATAAGACGTCACAGGCTGACTGATGCAATGGATAAGACAACAGTGAAAACAGGAACAATAGAAGTTACCTCATGACTTGCAAATGTGCTAGAATCTTGAGTCTCCAAATGAATGGCTTTAGATAGACACAGACAGACAGACAGACAGAGGCTGACCGACCGATAGATAGATACTGTAGATAGACAGACCAACCGACTGACTGACAGATAGGCTACATAGGTTCAGTAAATAGATAGATACCCAACAAACACATACACGTTCCCCTAACGTTAGTTTTTGGTTCCATGTGGTTATTAATTTATTTATTTATTTTTTGATAACCAAAAAATTATGTTCTAAGAACGTTCTTTTTAGGCTTAATTTTTTTCAACCATAAAATAACGTTCCCAGAACATTTCAGGGTGTGTTTTTTTTTATTATTACCTAAAAATAACTTATACAGAACGTTCCATAATGGTTTTTTTAGGTTATTATTTTGCAGCCATAAAATAACGTTCCCAGAACATTGCAGTGTCACAGACACGTCAGGTTCCACCTCACTCCCTTACCCACGCACCCAATCACCGGAGTACTGATCACCGCCACCTGCAACTCATTATCACAATCATCACCTCACTACTTAAGCCCCACACTCACACACACACATTGTCCGGTCTCGTTCGTTATACACTAGTTGTATGCTTACCTCAAGGACTCCCAAAACGATACTTACCTGTCTCCATCGTCTCCATCGTCTCCATCGTCTCCATCGTCTCCATCGTCTCCATCGTCTCCATCGTCTCCATCGTCTCCATCGTCTCCATCGTCTCCATCGTCTCCATCGTCTCCATCGTCTCCATCGTCTCCATCGTCTCCATCGTCTCCATCGTCTCCATCGTCTCCATCGTCTCCATCGTCTCCATCGTCTCCATCGTCTCCATCGTCTCCATCGTCTCCATCGTCTCCTGGTCTCCTCGTGTCTCTACCTACCTGTGTGTGTGAGTGTTCCCGTCTGCCAGCTCCAACGCCTTCATCTGCAACATAAACAAAGGACAGTATTACCTCTCTTTCATCTCCAAGTTCATCTTATCCATCATTGCATTTACCTGTTGCTCTGCTGATTGTCTCAATAAAACCCCAAACTGCTTCTACATCTGTCTCCGGTGTCTATACTGTAACATGCAGCTTATGTTTTAAAATTTATACAGAATGTTCCCTAAATCTTATTTTTTTTTTTTTTAACTATGTAAACTAATTTTCCAATTACTAAGAAACAGAAATTTGATAAATCAAAACATGTTTTAATTTATAATATTAAGCCAAGGTAAGCATAAAATTTGACACTCCTAACTGAGGAGAACATGATGTTTATTGAGAAGTTTTTGTTTATGGCATAAAAGAATGTCCTGCTGTAAAAAATGTGCACTCCAGTGTTAAGAAATAAATGTCAAATACTTGTTTATTCATTTTTTTTTTATGTCTGTAAATAAATTTCATGTTTTAAAAACCATAGATTGTGTTGAAGTTTAATTGTTATTTGGTGCTGAAGAAATGATTATAGGTGTCTATACAGATCCACGATACTGGATCGTGGGTGTGCTGGATGATTACTGACGTACAACGGGGTAAAGATATCGGAGTAAAGAGGTTAGAGGAGTGTTATAGTAGCATTATGGGAACATTAAAATAATGTTAGAACCAAAAATGAACATTCTATTTTCGCTAAGAAAACTTTCCTGGGTAACCAAAAACAAACCTTAACAAAATAACCTTCTGGAAACCAAAAACTAACGTTCTGGAAACAACATAATAACGTTATGAAAATGCTAGATTAACAAACCAAAAACGTTCTGTAAACTTTACATTAACATTAGAATAACGTTCTGGGAACCAAAATCTAATGTTCTGGAAACATTAGAATAACGTGATGAGAATGTTTGATTAATGTTAGAATAACATTATACAAACCAAAAACTATATTTTTGGGAAAGTTACATTATCATTAGAATAACGTTCTGGAAACATTATAATAACGCTATGAGAATGTTAGATTAACATTAGATTAATGTTAGAATAACGTTATACAAACCAAAAAGTAACGTTCTTGGAATGTTACATTAACGTTAGAATAACGTTCTGGGAACCAAAAATTAATGTTCTGGGAACTTAACATTTAACGTCAGAATAATATTCTGGAAACCAAAAACTAACATTGTGGGAACATTACTTTAACGTTAGAATAACATTCTGGGAACCAAAACTAACATTCTAGGAACATTACATTAATGTTAGAATAATGTTCTGGGAACCAAAAACTAACATTCTATTTCTGTTAAGAAAACTTTCCTGGTTAACCAAAAACAAACCTTAACAAAATAACCTTCTGGGAACCAAAAACTAACATTCTGTAAATGTTATAGTAACATTATGGGAACGTTAGATTAAAGTTAGAATAATGTTATACAAACCAAAACCTAATGTTGTGGGAACATTACATTAATTACATTATTAATTACATTAATGTTAAAATTAATTACATTAATGTTAGAATAATGTTCTGGGAACCAAAAACTAACATTCTATTTCCGTTAAGAAAACTTTCCTGGCTAACCAAAAACAAACCTTAACAAAAAAACCTTCTGGGAGCCAAAAACTAACATTCTGTAAATGTTATAGTAACATTATGAGAACGTTAGATTAAAGTTAGAATAATGTTATACAAACCAAAAACCTAATGTTGTGGGAACATTACATTAATGTTAGAATAACGTTCTGGCAACCAAAAACATTCTATTTCAGTTAAGAAAAGTTTCCTGGCCATCCAAAAACAAACCTTAACAAAATAACATTCTAGGAACCAAAACCTAATGTCCTGAAAATGTTATAAAAAAAAAACTTTCCTGGTTAACCAAAAACAAACCATAAAAAATAACATTCTGGGAACCAAAACTTGTTAGCAAGGTAGACAGGCAGATCAACCAACTGACCAACCGACAGAAAGACAGATTGATAGATAGATAGATAGATAGATAGATAGATAGATAGATAGATAGATAGATAGATAGATAGATAGATAGATAGATAGATAGCTATGCACAATGTTATTCATCATTCTCGTTTAACTGTCTTCTGTGCAGTGATTGGCCAAGATCTGATCAAACTGTCTCCTAACAGGTGGCCCAGACAGATGGCCTCATCCAATGGGCTGTGTCGATATGGCGCTCGCGTCGACTGCTGCTGGGGTTGGACACGTGTTTCCTGGGGCCAGTGCCAGCGTGAGTAACTGCTGCTATAGAGGGTGAACAGTGCTATGGGGGGCAGCTTAGGGGGCTTCTAGACTTCCATGTTGCTTTAACCTTCTTCGGCCACTTAGCAACAGCACAGCAAGTCACCAGTTCATTGGAGTAGCTGCAGTCTTTAAAAAAACATTTGAATACCTTAACAAAATTAAATCTCTGTGGTCAATACTCTTTTAAGTCTTTTACTCTTAAAAGGTCGTTCCACACCCATGAGACCTTCGTTCATCTTCAGAACACAAATTAAGATATTTTTGATGAAATCCGATGGCTCAGTGAGGCCTCCATAGACAGCAAATCTAGTGATGGCCGATTTCAAAAAACTGATTTGAATCTTTTGTTTCGAAGCAGTGATTCAGTGATCACGTGATTTCAGCAGTTTGGCATTTTGACACCGAATCACTGATTTCGAAACAAAAGATTCAAAGCAGTGATTTGAAATCGACCATCACCAGTTGAAAAGTCGTTATTTTGTTTTTTTGGTGCACAAAACGTTTTCTCGTCTCTTTATAATATTAAGATTGAACCTCTGAACTCACATGAACTGTTTTAAATACGTCTTCAGTAGCTTTCTGGATCTTGAGAAGTTCAATGGCATTGCTGTCTATGGAGGCCTCACTGAGCCATCGGATTTCATCAAAAATATCTTAATTTGTGTTCCGAAGATGAACAAAGGTCTTACGGTTGTAGAACAATATGAGGGTGAATAATAAATGATTTCCATTATTGGGTGAACTAACCCTTTATGTCTGGCATAATGTTTTAGATGTGGATTTATTTGCAGGATCCATTTGATTCTATCCCAAATACTGTATAATGAACTGGTGACTTGTAATGCTCTCACAGAAGTGGTACAGTAGCTGCAAGGTCAGGTCACATGGCTGAAAATAAGCAAGACTACATCCTGGCACATAATGCTTCTGAATTTCATGCTAACAAACTGGGTTAGTCGCAAGAAAATACCCGCCGTTTGTCTGCTTTGTCTTTGAGATATTCTGCATGACACCTAATATTATGTGGTTCAGTCATTTGGAATAATTAAAAGGTACAACGAGTAGTTGCTGCAACAGCACCACATTCCTGCAGGATTAGTTTGAGGTCTAAAAAAGACAGAAGTCCAATCATTCATTTAGAAAGCACATATAAAAACAACTGAAATCAAAAAGCTTAGAAACTACAAATAAAGAATACTAAATAATTAGCTAAATTCATGATTTTATCAAAGCTAAAAATGATGATAGCAATATTATTATTATTATGTATGACCAAAATTGACAGCTGCAACATTAACAACAACAACAACAACAGTATAATAGTTATAATAGTAATACCAATTATATATATATATATTATAAACAATTATATTATTATAATATCAAGTTTAATTTGTCATTTCCAGCCGTTGTATTACCCATAATAGCTTCAGTTGGAGCTAGCATGGGTTATGCCAGATCTGTAATGTGAGATCCATATAAAGCGCATTCATCTCGCACTAGAAGTGATGATGCCTCTCAAATCTTACACAGCATTAATCACGTAATGAAGTTCAAGTGCGGATTAGCTCATTTTATTGCGTTATCATGGAATCAGAGGATGTGCTCCCTCTGCTCATATTAATAGCATCTTATGCTTCATTTATCAGCTGCCGTATGTTCGCTACAAATCTAAAAATGATATGCCATGCTTCTGAACAAATGTTTGACTGTATCACAGAATGGATCGAGCCAAGTAGCGCTGATTCATGGGCTACTTTGTGATGCATGAAAGTATTAGCGGGACAATGTATCGGGCAGCCTGACAAATGCAAGATTCTCTGCATGGCTTGTGCACATGATAGCCCAGCTGTTGCCTTTGCCACAGAATTGCAGTTTATGGGGGTCACATGCTGAGGGGCTCCAAAAGCTAATGCTTATGCTTCTCTACTACTAGTCTTTATTTCGTCTTCTTACCATATTGTGTAACAAAGCAATGTTTTCTTTGTGTGACTGTGTGTGTATGTGTGCAAACGTCTCTCACACTTCACGTGGCCAAGGTACGCCTTTGAAAATCTCTTATTTTGTCCAGCAAAGGCTGTATTATATGAGTGTGCTTGACTCAGACAGCTGAGAGCGGTGATTGGAAGTAAATAAACATGCACAATGGGCGATGAACTGACCGATTCTGTCCTCAATCATGGACAGCAAGACTGGCAGCGGTTGAACTCGCAATTTTGGCAGAGAATAGAAAGTGTGCAGGGGGACGTTAAGGGCTCCATCATGACTGATTACGGGATCGCTGCATCTCATATCTTTGATGAAATTGCTGCGGTTTATTTTGGCCGGTCGGTGATCATACGGGGTGAAGATGCACATTGAGAATGAAGGCTGTAATAAATGCATCCCCGAACACAGAGTCCTCAGGGATAGTGAAGTGCTCGGCTCCAAAATGCTTTTCAAATATTCATCCAGTCAAAGGTTTTGTTAGGCGTTGCAGTCATATCTGGCTCCATTCACACCTCAATAACAGGAACATGAAGCTGCAATATTTGACTTTCTCAAAACAGCTGGTTTAGGGAGCAGCCCTGGGTTTCGTGGGCTGAATTAGTGATTAAGATTATACCTCGCACAGCCAAAATTCGATTCCCCACTCATAACACCCTAATCATCTAGAGTTAACAAGATCTCAAGCTGCGAATGAATTTTGATGAAGTTGCTTCCTGAGAAAGTGTTACGGCTCAGTGTGAGAGTGACATCCTGCGTGGTGAAATATCTCAAGGGGAAAGGCGTCAGGACATCTCGGACTGTAATCTCTCTCGTTCTCTCTCTAAAAGCTGGATTTTAAAGGAACATTCCGGGTTCAATACAAGTTAAGCTCTATCAACAGCTTTCGTGGCGTAATGTGGATTACCACAGAAGATCATTTCGACTCATCCCTTAGGTTAAAAAAGTGCAAAAAATCAGACACGTACACTGGAAGTACTCAAGGACAGGCAGTCAACATTAAAATACCTGCATTACTGTTCAAATGTTCGGGGTCAGTAAAACTTATTAAAATTAAATGAATACTTTTATTCAGCAAGAATGCATTAAATTGATCAAAAATCATAGAAAAGGCATTTATAATGTTACAAAAGATTTCTATTTCAAATCAATTCTGTTCTTTTGAACTTTAAATTCAGTTTCCACAAAAATATCAAGCAACAAATTTAGCTGTTTTCAAAATTGATTGTAAATGCATCACTGTAACTGAGTTCCCTTTCGAGGGAACTCACACTGCATCAGTAACGACACTTTGGGGAACGCCCTCAGCGTAGCACGTTCCCCAAAGTGTCGGTACCGACGCAGTGTCTCGTTCCCTTTCTCAGGGAACAAGGGTTACAGTCGTAACCCGAGATGAACAGAAAAATGCATCTAATGTGAAACACCCTTTAAGAAACGACTCCAATCAGGGTCAGGTGTAGAGATAGATTGGTCTTTTTATGATTGGTCTTTTCCGATTAATCGATAGCAGCTGCGTCCTAATTCAGAGGCTGCATCCTTCGAAGAACATATTCGAAGGCTGATTGCGTCACTGCGGCGCGACAAAGGCTGTTCCAATTCAAAGGCTTCGAGGCATCCGATGGCTGCATCCGAAAACCTATGAAGCTGACTTGTTGCCTTGTAAGACAGCGTTTGTGCATGAAGGTACCTCATGAAACTAATTTCAGACAGACTTCTGAAGCAACGTAACAGTTTAATGATCTACCGCAAAATAGCACAAGCTTTGGTGAGAACTAAACAAATATTTAATTACTTCAGTAGTAATTTCTCGTTAGAAATGACATCAAAAGTGGAAAATGTTGCTCAAAAACATTCCTTAACACACAAACTGACCAGCAAACTCAACTTTCGGACACCATCTTTAATTTTCTAGGTCAACACTCACAGAATAGATGCTCAGGATTGTGGGATAGCAAAGGCAGTGAAGGATACATCTATGCTGCCTTCAGAAATCGATCAGATGAAGGTATCTCAGGAAACAGGAAGTGAAGCTAACATTGGATTCGGACGTGCCTTGATGCCTTCCTACCTTGAAATGTGTCCTCCGAAGGCAGCATTTTCCAGTTATCGTAGCAAACCTTACTGTCAACGTTGCTAGACCGTCACATTTAACAACGCTCAGTCAAACCTTCGCAGCCTTCAAAGGCGTGACCTTCATTTCGAAGGATGCAGTCTTTGAATTGGGACACAGCCCATACTTATTTACCGTGCTGGAGTGGCTGAGAATGTCGCTATTCGCTGTCATTATTCAGTACGAGAGTGGCCTCTAGAGGAGAAATCACTGATGCCTCGTGGAGTTTGTTTTTTGTCACGTGAGATTGCGCGCTGCACAGAGCGGGAAACTTCAGATACGGATTTAAAACATAGACAACAAAACGGTATGCATACAGTACATGTTTTCATATCATTATAAAGTAATTCATTTGTTAACTAGATGCTACATTACTGGAGAACAGCAGTATGTTGTTTGCAGTCAAAACTGAGAGGACGGACGCTACATTAATAGTAGTTACACGCTACCTGAAGCAGTTAAAAAAATGTGACAAAAACACTCGCAAGTCTGACCCAAATGTTTAATGTCATGATGTTGCCATCTATTTGCATTAGTTTATATCCAGCTGGTTGCTTTTATGCATTCGTTATCCAGTGAAGTTGCATATTTAAAGCTGACATAAGAAAGCAAATTGATGTTCATGCAGCCAAGAGAAACATATTAGCAAATAAGAAACGCATCCGATTTCAGTTCCTTTTTTATTGTCACTGTTTTACATATTTAGTTATTTTGATTCGATAATCATCAAGTGTTCGAAAATAGAAGAAAATAAGTGGGAGAGTACAATTTACATACAATTCTAAAAACGTAAAGTTTTAAAATCCATTTAATGTTGATTAATTGGTTATCGGCCAGATTGGTCCAATTGGATTCATTATCAGTAAAATCCACTATCGGTTGAGGTGTAGTCTCATCCTCAGACATAAACCAATGGCTGAACGTGTGATGAATATAGCACACAAAATAGAAAACACTTCAGGAGTTTCAAAATTGTCTTCTGATTGGTTGAATTCGCCAAGATTTCCGGGAGATGTCACGTTCTTTAATAGTCTGCCTGGAAACAAAGCTGTCGTGATGCCAAACCCCCTCATGGAAAAAGAAGGCCGTCGTGTTTACCACTGTGACAATCAGCACTTAATAGGATCAACTAAATGCTGGATTTTCAAAAGCAATGTGCAATTCTTGAATGAATTGCACGTCGGTCTGTTACTGCGGGGACATCCGAAATCGCATATTTCCCTACTATATAGTAGGTGAAAAACAGTATGTGACAAAAGAAGTATGTCCGTATTCACGGTACTCATAAAAGAGTAGGCAAAAAGTATCCGGATGACCTACTACTTTTGGCGAGATTCTGAAGTGTGCATACGATGCAGACTTTACTATCCCATGAGGCCACAGAGAAGATTTATGAATGGTGGTGAAGCGACGCAATTGACACTGGTCGGTCACATGATAATGACAACATGGTGAATGTAGTACATCTAGATTACATTAATACTACATATAGAACTTAGCGGTCATGAAGTAATTACTTATTCAAAATAAGTACTTAGAAGAGTATGCGATTTTGGACGCAGCCATTGATTTTACACTTTCACACCCCTGAACATCATGCTGAACAAAACAAACTGTGATTGGTTGCATTACATGTCGGTCAGACATCCTCTTATGTGGTCCTTGGTCAACGAAAGCTGCCATCAGTCTGAAGGTCTGGCTACGCGAGTCTAGGTCGGGTGAATCTGAAACCAGTATAATAACACTTACGCTTCCAGTTAAAATCAATTTGTCAACTGAATAGATATGGTAATCATTCAGTAACATGGTGTATATATATCAAGGGTAATGTTAGCTTTGAGAGTGGCTGTCACTTCTGTAGTTTAAAGCATCAGTTAACTTGAAGTAATTGGCCCTCATGAGGACCAGTGAGGTCAGGCAGGACAAGGTGGATTTAATAGTTGAACATCTGCAACACAAACTATCCTGTTCCTAAGCTGCTCCTAAAATACCAGCTCAGCAAAATGTTACTCAAATGTTTGAGCAGCAGTAGTCCACAGGGGAGTGTGTGAGAAGCTGTGTGACTGAGGAACTGCAAAGAAACCTTTGTTATGGAGGCTGCCCTGCCTGGGCATAGGAACATAGGAACTAGAGGAGTGGAACTCTGGTTTGTGGACCGATTAATCCAAATTTCTTTATCTTTTTTTCAGTTTAAGCTTTGTTGATATAGTGTTTTACACTTCGTAACACCTTTATGAATTATATGAAATATGTATATGCATCCATACACTCAAAAGTTTGGGGTCTGTATTTTTTTTTTTTGAAAATAATTTTCATTTAGCTATTCGATCAAAAATATAGTAAGAACAGTAATATTGGGAAATATTATTACACAATTTGAATATAATTTAAAATGTAATTTATTCCTGTGATCAAAGCTGAATTTTCAGCATCATTACTCCAGTCTTTAGTGTCACATGATCCTTCAGAAATCATTCTAATATGATGATTTGATGCTCAAGAAATATTCTTATTATCAGCAATGTTGAAAACAGTTATGCTGCTTTATATTTTTGTGGAAGCTGATCTACAATAGCGTTGAAAAGAACAGTATTTATTTGAAATTGAAACCTTTTGAAACATTATAAATGTCACTTGTGATCTATTTAATCTATTCCTGAAAAGAGTTCTCATCGCCACATGAAATGTGAGAGACTTTAATCTTTAATCTTGTGTGTATTGTATGGCAGAACCTGATTTCGCCAAGTGTAACATGTTCCTGGATCAACATCTTTGTTGATCCTGGAACAACATTCCAATCACCCAATCAGATTTGAGGGACAAGTTTACAATTTATTTCAAGTTTAGGCTCACAACCAGGTTTAGGTGGTTATACATCAGTGTTACTCACCAATCATTTCCCTCTGATTTTAGGGACGTATTATGGGTAGGGTTAGGCTTAGCGGTAGGGATAGGACTAAAATTTCGGACCGGAATGTTGTTCCAGGATCAACAAAATGTGTTGACCCAGGAATGCGTCTAACGCGGCAAAATCAGGATGTGCGTTTGTATGTGTTGCGTTTATAATGCTTGTCCATCATCAGCATGGCTCCCATGTAATGTTTTCATCTCACATTTATAGACAAAGCTTCTTTCTTTTCTTTTTTTTTTCTTTTTGTCTGGCCGTTTGTTTTGCAGCCCTCTACGTCTTAACCCACAGAGTAATCGGGATAAGGTGCCAACCCCAAGGTTAGCACCACATCATATTTCCTTTGCAATCATCTTGCCTGAGCGTCATTCAAAGCATGCATCCGCAGACTACCGAGTTCCCATTTATTTATAGTCCCCCACACGCACTCCTCCTTTGAGAATATCCTGATATCCTGTGAACACTTCACACCTGCTCCAGCTAACATTTGAATATCTGGACCCTCCAGGATATTTGGATATCACTGTTTATATTCATATTTGTTTGTTCCCCCACATCATCCTCAAACGATCTCACATCAAGGGTGTTTTTGGTCGTTTTAACACAGCAGTAGAGAGAGGACAGGAAATGATGGAGGATGGAATCAGGAATTGTTGCAAGCCAGATTTAAACTTGTGTCACCCATATGAGCAGTACAGCTAAATGCCATGCATCTATTTTATTTTATTTTATTTTTTCGGACAACACGTCCAAAAAAACTATTTAGCTAACTAGTTGTTCTGTAGAGACATTTATTCTGGACTTTGTAGTGGTATATTTTTTTTGTGTGTGTAGTCTAAACTTAAATATAAATATAAAAGTAAAAAATATTATAAATATCAAAGTTAATGTTTAATATATATATTTTAATTAAATAAATTGTATGTCATTTATATATATATATTTATTTATTGATTTATGTTTTATTCATTTATTCATATATAATGTATTATACATGTATTTATTTATTTTTAGATGGGATATTATAATGTAGTTTTTTATTGAGAATATTGAAACTTTATATATATATATATATATATATATATTTCACACTAAAAAACTACACTACAGTATCTAATCTAAAAGTAAACACACATAACATTATATATGAATAAATAAATAAAACAGATAAACAAACAAATAAAAAATGAATATATATATATATATATATATATATATATATATATATATATAAAGTAAAACATATTATAAATATTAAAGTTAATGTTTAATATACTTTTAATTACATTTATGTCTTTATATATTTAGTTAAACAAATATAAAAGCAAAAAATATAAATATTAAAGTTAACATTTAATATACTTTTAATTAAATTTATGTCATATATATATATATATATATATATATATATATATATATATATATATATATATATATAGTTAAACTTAAATATAAATATAAAAAATATTATAAATATTAAAGTTAACATTTAATATATTTTTAATTAAATTTGTCATATATATTTATTCATTTGTTTGTTTGTCTGTTTTATTTATTTATTCATATATAATATGTGTGTTTACTTTTAGATTAGATATTGTAGTGTAGTTTTTTAGTGTGAAACTTAAATAAAAAATAATAAATAAATAAAATAAATAAAAAATATTTAAAATGATAAATATTATAGTCTTACATATATATTTCCATAAACAACAAAAATCTAAGGGGGCACAATTTGAATGGCCATTACAGGTCTGGCACGATCCACTAGGACATTGCGCGGATATGCTTTGCAAAATTTATTGATTTTTACTACTAGTAAAAATTATTATTAGCTTTTCAATTTCTTAGCGAGACTTATCCTGAATTTTATTTTTCATAGAATTCACCAGTTACACTTTCTGACATATTGCTTTGAAGCTGCCATCCGGTCATGCGTCATCAGAGCGCATGGATTGATAGGTATGCTATGCCGAGAATGAAAGTCTCCAGGGGTAGAGGAGTGCTTGCAGTGAGAGAGGAGCGAGGCGTTTTGAAGCCAGCGGGACCGTTTGATGTGGTTTGTCAATAACGGGTACTTCCCTTGGCCCGTTTCGCCTGTGGTTTGTGTTCCAAGTGTCGGCATTTCTCTGAACCGGACCGCAGCAGATAGGTTTCCATTTAAAGCCCCGTCCTTAAGCTCTTCATTCGTCAGCACTTAAAAATATAACCATTGCCTGTGATCACACAGCGTCCCACCAGGATTAATCCACGATTTCATCACATTTGATAACTGTCTGGCCAGCGAGATAAGGCAGCCGCCAGGATAAACTCTCAATGTCAGAGAACTCTGCCGGTTTCCTTGTTTGTCTCTGCCAGCTTGGGGTTTACCACCAAATTAGGGCCCATGTTTGTCCTTTTGTGTTCCAGGGTTTGATCTTACTGTCTAACCTCTATATTGAATAACACAGGTTAAAAGCGAGGTGAACATGTACCTTTGATTAGCTTACTCAATCTAATAAGGTGGAATGAGACGGGCTGATTCTTATCTCACCATTTTGCCAGATTGGGCTAATGCTTTTCCGCCTTCATGCAGTTTGATCAGGCTGAAAGTAGATATCCATGTGTCTTTACAAAAAAGGATCTAGCTTTCTGCTTTCACCATCTGAGGTCAAGGGGTTTTTAAAAAAATTACATTTAATTATATTTAATTATTTAATTTATATACTTAAATGGAAATATATATCATCTTTTCCCTATCATGTCTCCTGTATTTTGTTTTTGTGGTGTATTCTTAGCTCCTCATTCATTCTGAGAATGGCACCAGTGAGGAAAATTAACAGCTCTGATAGGCCTCTATAATTGGAGACTCAATGAAGCTTTCAATGGAAATTAGTCTCAGCCGACTGCATACTCGGGTATAAACCACCACTGAGTGCTCTGCTGTAAGCCTGGCCTACTCTAGTCCAGCCTAATGTTACAAGCAGGGTTATTATAGTAAAAATAAACCTTAAAAATTGTTACTTGAGGTCAAATAAATATGAATATATGACGATTTGCATGGTGATGCTCCAGAATGGAAAATCTGCTTAGAAATATAACAATAACAATCTCTAAGAGTGTCATTGTGTGTGGGGCCTTTTTTGCTGCTGGTATAGATGGTATGCATTAACGTCACTTTCCCGCAGGAACATGGCATGCTCCCTCAGCTGGACTGAGTGGCAAAAGAGCCTGCTGCATGACTGGATTTGATAGGGGACACTGCGAAACGCTAAAGGGCTTGGGCTTGATAGTGTTCCTTACAACTTGTCAAAATCCATGGATTAGGTTTATTTGACATGCAGCCAGGAATCGTGTTTCCTGACATTTATATGTGCCTGATTTCGATGCCAGGGAAATACATACGCATATAAATACAGTATAGATAGGTCTAAATCCGAGTGATCACTTAGCCTATATCAATGTTATATATACCGTCCAGCCTTAAAACTTGTACAGTTCTTCAGTGTTTATTTATTATAAAATATTAAAAAATTATGCAGAATATAAGATTGGAAATATTTAATTGATGAGTTGTCAACACAATATATAATAATACAATATATACGGTATGATTTTACCCCAAAATCCAACATTTTGACACAAAAAGATAACTGCAAATCAGCATTTCTCTGCCTGGATTGCAGCGATCCTTTTGCTTCTTTTTTCTGTAGCTTTCGTCAGTCTGTAAAAATATACCTCAGATTTTTTTGTCAAATCTATTTGTACAGTCAATTGCAAAGCTTTTTCCCATTTTGAATGGGTTTTGTGTGTTTTCGTGGCATTCACGCTGAAAATCAATGTTGCCACTCAGTCTTTTTGCCACTCAATGGGCGTAACCGCAGTCATAACGGCCGAGGGTGACGTCACTTGCGTACCCTCTATTGCTGAGCTGCTTCACTGTGAAAAGTTATTTAATGCTTTGTAGTACGGGAGAATATCTAGCGAGGAATCGTCAGATGTTATTTTTCAACAAGACAACCAAGAAGTGGCTTGATAAGTTCATCAGGCTCAAGTTTTTGGTCTGGTCAGAGTCCAGATTCGAACCCAATAATGAATATTTTTTTATCTCACATTAAACTCAAACTAACTGGGAGACATTTAACTACTCATGAACTGTTTCAAGCCTTCAACATTGAATGGAACAGCACTGACACTTCTTCCTGTAAAAAGCTATCTGTATATATGTGTGTATGTAAATATAACTACAATAGTATCTCAATGATGCTAAAATAACATTAACACCGATAACAGGTATCGTGGTTGGTATTGAAGCGCATGACAAAGTAGTAGCGAAACAAAAACAGTCTTTAATATTAAAGGTGCTAAAGAGGATCTTTTCGTCGACTGAGAAACCAAAGACTGTTAGTGAGATTTTGAAATGAGTGCATGCGTAAGAACAACCCCCCTCCTTCACAGCTCATTTCAAGGGAACGCCTCCCAAAACTCGTGCACGAGTATTGGAACACGAGTGTTTACCACCGGCATACGCTGTGTCGTGTTAGTGGATTCATTATGTCGGACTCACCGCAGGTAACTCATAATCTGCAGTTGTTACTCCTGTCTCCTGACAAAAACATTGCATGCAGCGCCTGTGGAGTGTGGAAAGTTACTGGAGCGCGCAGCCGGGCGTCTCTCACAAGGAACGTCATGGTAGTGATTGACGAGCCAGAGGGCCAATCATTTACACGATGATCGCGTAAACGATTGGCTGATGTTTTTAAGGCCCTACCTCGTGCACAGATGATGTATATTAATATTATTCCTTTCAGTGCACCTAATAAATAGTCTTTTATCAGTTAGTAAAGACAGTTTCAAGTAATATTGCAAAAATGTATAAAACAAAACATCCTCTTTAGCACCTTTAAATAAACAAGGAATACACAAGAGGTCTTAGGAGAAATAAACTGAAACAACCACACTAACATCAACGAGACCGAACAAAGAACTAATGAAAAGTAATTGGTGTGAAACAGAACAGGTGTGATAGAACTAATTAACAGCCGAGAAGACTAACTAGCGAACTAAGGAACACGTGAACAGAGCAAACAGAGTGAAAAGGAAACTAAAACAGAACATAGAGGGAGGGACGTTTTTGCTTCCAGTTCATGTACTTCAAATAAAAATGGAAAGTATGCTGCACTGCGGGTGATCAAGTAACTTTTTTTTTTTTTAACCTTTTTTTTTTTCCACAAATACAAAAACAAAATAAACATATAATAAGAAATATAATAATGACAATTATTATATATTATATAATGATAAAAACATTTAATTACAAAATTAACAAACTAATATATTCAGTATTACTCATACTAAACTTAAGACCCATGTTGTGGCATATTTATATACACTACCGCTCAAAAGTTTGGGATCGGTAAGATTTTTAATGTTTTTAAAAGAAGTTTCGTCTGCTCACCAAGGCTTAATTTATTTAATTAAAAATACAGTAAAAACAGTAATATTATAAACAATTATTACAATTTAAAATAACTGTGTACTATTTAAATATATTTTACAAAGTAATTTATTCCTGTGATGGCAAAGCTGAATTTTCAGCATCGTTACTCCAGTCTTCAGTGTCACATGATCCTTCAGAAATCATTCTAATATGCTGATTTGCTGCTCAATAAACATTTATGATTATTTTCAATGTTGAAAACAGTTGTGTACTTTTTTTTTCAGGATTCCTTGATGAATAGAAAGTTCAAAAGAACAGCATTTATCTGAAATACAAAGCTTTTGTAACATTATACACTACCGTTCAAAAGTTTGGGGTCAGTAAGAATTTTTATTTTTATTTTTTTGAAAAGAAATTAAAGAAATTAATACTTTTATTCAGCAAGGATGCATTAAATCAATCAAAAGTGACAGTAAAGACATTTATAATGTTACAAAAGATTAGATTTCAGATAAACACTGTTCTTTTGAACTTTCTATTCATCAAAGAATCCTGAAAAAAATATTGTACACAAATATTTTGTATAATTGTAAACAATAAATGTTTCTTGAGCAGCAAATTGACATATTAGAATGATTTCTGAAGGATCATGTGACACTGAAGACTGGATTAACGATGCTGAAAATTCAGCTTTGCCAACACAAGAATAAATTACATTTTAAAATATATTAAAATAGAAAACAGTCATTTTAAATTGTAATAATATTTCACAATATTACTGTTTTGACTGTATTGTACTGTATTAAGTAATGCACCCTTGGTGAGCAGGCGAAATTTCTTTTAAAAACATTAAAAATCTTACCAATCCCAAACTTTTGAGCAGTAGTGTAACTGTAAAAAATGTACTTGGAAGCATACTTTAACCACAATTTCACTGAAGAATATACCATCTTTGACATACTACTTTAAACATACTAAACTAAACAAATTTGATTTGCGCCGCTCTAATCCTAATCTGGCATGCTATAAAAGACAGATCCGTTTCCTGTGCTGTTATTCAGCAGCAGGGCTGCAAACACAGAATCCTTTTGACAACATTGGGAGGAGTAGTATGTGATGGTATTTAGCTTTAGTTTTCTGAAATGTGCCTGTTTTTGTCTCTATTTTGAAGATGGCAGAGACAGAATTTACCCCATATCAACTCTGAGGATGTTTTCCCCCAGTCTAGGATCTTAAAGGTTTCTGATGTTGCACAGCTCTAGGCTGCTTCCCAATCCAAATGTGAGATGTAATGAGTCATAAAGCAGAAGTGAGGTGGACCGTACATTCGGTTCATTAAAATGACCAAGGCAAACAATGAATTATTGATGTAGGGGGCCAGCGTTCCAAAACAATGTTTTCGTGGATCTCTCGCCACAATATCCTCAAGGTCTAATTGTACGGACGCTTATTTCCCACAGAAAGGTTGTTTTTTTCCCTAGCACAAAAAACTTAAGGCTGTTTTTTTGTTACATGTTTCCATGTCTACTGCATAGACTCTGACATTTGGTGTGAAATGATACTGATGATCTGTTTGCCTACAGCGGTATGTCAGCACGGATGCAAACATGGAGAATGCGTGGGACCCAGCAAATGCAAGTGCCATCCAGGTTATACAGGAAAAACGTGCAACCAAGGTAAGTGATGAAGTGTGCATACAACCTCTCTATTCCAAAGCACCAATTTGTCACTGCGTTTATTTAAAGGCCTCTGGATCTAGATGTCACCCTGTAGGTCTACACAGAACAATGTATCGGCAATAATGGGCTGTTGTATTGAGTGATATAGTGATTCAGGATGTGAGGTTTCCCTTAAGCAGATAATATCTCAATTACTGCCTTAAGAACGCTGTACCGAAAATAAAACGGAGCCAGGGGACTAAATTCTGTCTGAAGTTGTCTCATCAGAAGAACGCTGGCGTCGGAGATAACCCCTGATTTAAAACGGCACATTTCCATTTGAGAGGAGAGGGCTGGGAGACTTAAACAGAGGATTCTGTGCCCTTGGAAGGCAAAGGGAGAAGGTGTAATTAAAAGACGGGAAGGAAAGGGAAAACAATCCCCTCTGGAATGTGGAATAGAATCTTTTCGATTTTCCCTTGCGTCACGGTTTCATGTCAAGACGATGAGACTTCTTTAGCATCGCTGTACCGGGTGGAAATGATTTATTTTATTTCATTTTATTTTCACAACAGATGACGTTTCTATCAGCTTCACTAGGCTTTCATGGCAAAAGCGATTAAAAGAATCAGGTGGTTTTGAGAGGTAACGACAGATGATTGTCATGTCGAGGGCTTATTTGTCTTGCGTGTTTAAAACTTTGACAGGTGCTGGTTAGCGCGGACACCTGGGTGGCATATTAAAATGATCAGTGGAAATAATCAAGCCTTTAATTTTCACTGTGACTGACTGAAGTGTTTTTCAAGCCGCTAAGTGTTTTTGTTCATTGAAATTATCTATTGCAAAGAAATCAGCATGCAAATTAATTTATACCACACAAGATGCCCAATCACTTGTACGATATTGTAATTATTGCTAATATTATTCAAGATTATTTTGAATCCTTTGTGAAATCGTAGTTGATATTTTGCAATGCAAATATCAGCTCAGCCATTTTTTTTATACATGCAACCCTTTTATAAACCAGGGCCTCAATGTTAAAAGGATCCGCCACAAGCGATTAGTGCAGAGAAACCACGGGCAGAGCTGAACAGAAACAATGATAAAGAGCTTAGTACTAAATCCATCGCAATGAGGTGGGATAACACCCACAAAGTTAAATAACCAAATTGGGATTTAAAGGTGATGCGTGTCATTTTTCGATCTTAAAATACTTTCACGTATCCCAGTTTTATATGCAAACATGTCACAAGTATGTGACTGGGCACTGGGTTCTTCTGTAGTGCTATTAAAATATATGATATGTTTTGAGCATGGTTTGGCTGGTTACACACTTTACCTTTAAAGGATTAGTTCACTTTCAAATTAAATTTTCCTGATAACTTACTTACCCCCATGTCATCCAAGATGTTCATGTCTTTCTTTCTTCAGTTGAAAAGAAATGAAGGTTTTTGATGAAAACATTCCAGGACTATTCCCATATAGTGGACTTCAATGGAGCCCAAACAGTTTAAGGTCAAAATTACAGTTTACAGCGATCCCAGATGAGAAATAAGGGTCTTATATATATATATACTAGCTCTCTTCTTCTCTTTTTGAATTCCAGCAGTGTAGACACTGCTAAGTGTATTACTGCCCTCCACAGATCAAAGTTTGAACTAAATTGTCATATACAATATGCTAGTGCAAGTATATAACAGTTAGTTCAAACTTTGACCTGTGGAGGGCAGTAATACATTTAACAGGGAATTAATAGAGAAGAAGAAGAGAGCTAGTTCAAGATGAGCATTAATGGTTAAAACTATATATATATATATATATATAGAAAAAGAGTGTTGGTTTCTCTAGATAAGACCCTTATTCCTCATCTGGGATCATGTAGAACGCTTTGAAGCTGCACTGAAACTGTAATTTTGACCTTCAACCATTTGGGCTCCATTGAAGTCCACTATAAGGAGAAAAATCCTGGAATGTTTAATCAAAAACCTTCTTTTCTTTTCGACTGAAGAAAGAAAGACATGGACATCTTGGAATCTTGGATGACATGGGGGTGAGTAAATTGTAAGGAATTTTTAATTTGAAAGTGAACTAATCCTTTAAGTTATATTGTACATTTGATAGAAATCCATGTTGAAGGCATTTTTTTTCTAGTTGAAATTGGTTGACATTTGTCGTCTTGGTCTTTACAGAGACACGGCTCTCCCTGGTGACGTGTAGTACAGCAGTTCATGTAACTCAAAGTTCAGCCTGTAAAATACCATGAAGAGCAACTGTAATAAAGCAATGAGCCACAAGAGGCTGTGCATCACAAAGTTTTTACTATAGTTTTTTAAAATTGATACTTCTGACCAGTGTTGGGGGTAATGCATTACAAGTAACACAAGTAATCAGATTACTTTTTTCAAGTAACGTAAAGTTTACAACATAATATTTGCGTTACTTTATCAAAATAATTAACGCAACTTACTTTGTTTTCCTATTTATTGACTGACACCTCTCCTGTCCCTATGCTAAAAGAAATCAGGAATAAGTGCACAGTTGTGTGCTCTGTGTAAACATGATGGTTATTGTAGTTCTACATGTGAGCAGGGTTTATTCAGTTCACTTTTGATGTGAAAAGGCTTTTATATTTGCTAAAAACAGAACTAATGCACTTTCCATAAAAAGTAACTATAATGCAATTAGTTATTTTTTTTAGGTAGTAACGCAATATTGTAATGCATTACTTTTAAAAGTAACTTTCCCCAACACTGGTTCTGACTGTAAATTCTGATTGGATGAACCATATTTAAAGCTGTTGCAAGCTTCATATTAGCATTATGAAAATACAGTTGCCACATTAATACTTCACTGATGTGTGGAATCTGAACTATCGATTTTATAACAGGAAATAGTCATAATTAAAGCACAATTAGCATTCGCCTCCTTTGATCTACTCCATTTTGACAGCGATGCCTGCAGTTGCTTTTCACAGTAACATCACTGTCATGGAGATGATCTGAGGCAGATGGGCATCTTTGCCCAGAACAAATAAACTCATTAAAGCGCTAATCCATTTAGGAGTCGAGTGACACTGAGCTGCATTCAGCTCTCCGTGGATCAAATCAATTTAATAAGATGCTAATTTTCAACGGAGGTCTCTGTAAATGAGAATCTGCTTACCTGCTGTTCCCAGAGTCTGTCAGGAATCCATTATGGGGCATCAAATATTGTAAAATTCTTTCAGATACGAAGATAGATCTGCATTTTGGTGAATGCACGTCTAATAATGTGTTATCCACGGTGCACCTCAGTCTCATCCTCTCTGTAGCCCATGTCAAATGCTTATCATGCATATCTATTAAAGAAATTATTTTTAATATCATGCATAAATTGTCCTTGGTACATGATAGATATAACACCAGAATAGATGTTCCAGTCTCATGCTAAACTCTAAGTCATTTGGCAAAATAGTAAGCTATCATATAGGTTGGCTCATAGAAAATGTACACCTTTTAAGGTGATGATACACGGGGCAACTTTTTGAGCAATGTTGCTGGGCAGTGTTGCCGTCAACAGGCAACCTGGTAAGACACTGGGCAACTAATTAGGCCAACGGACAGTTGGCAGCAACCAATCAGAGAGGAGCAAATCTATTGCCAACCAAATAAATACTTTATTATTAAACACATCTATGGCACTTTATTTCAAATATTTTCTTCATTTTTATTAAATATAAATGCCTTTCTGATCTGATTTGTGATGACAAAAGGGAGAAGAGTGAGTTTGACAAAAGGCGGATTCGAACCCGGGTCGATCGCGTCAAAGGCTACTTTCACGTGCCATACTCCCTACGGCCTACACCACTGTGGATATTCAACAGAATGCGTCTTTTTAGTATTTAACTCAAAACATTACAGCCAACGTACATTAAATTGGACACTTGTTGGTATTTTAAGCATTAAATGATGTAAATGCCCTGTTTTGGGTTGACACATGACAACTTACGTAAAAAAATTAAAGTTCACGATCCTTTTCTTCGCTCCACTGCCACTGAAAGGCCGCCATCTTGTTTGAATTTTTTCTGATAGCTCCAAGCCGGTCACATGATCAGCTGCTAGCATTCTGATTGGAGGATCTCACCCACAACCTATCTAAAGTATCCAGATAGAAATTTGTTGCTCATGCTCAATGGGAAAGTGCCCAGGCAACATTGCTCAAAAAGTTGCACTGTGTATCATCACCTTTAGTCTGATTGAACTCAATGTTGGACAGTTTTGTAGCTTTTTCAGTTGGTTCATATTGATGTTTGATTGTTTGCATGATGCAGATTCAGAACACTGGCTTATTCTGATTACAGTATATAGAAAATAAATATAAGGCTCAGATGAAGGATGAAAAGTCATGTAATGCTAAACTACAGCTGTTTTTGACTAACATCATACATAGTCTTCAGGGCAAAGATAAAATAAATACTGTAAAATATGGTTTCTTTAATCTTTTCCTAAGGTTTCAAAACCTTAAAATTCACATATGGACCCACACATTTCGAAAGCTGCATTATAAATGTTTGATTTTCAGCACGCTAGGGGCATAATAACGGTAAATGTGTTTTGTTTTTTGAAAAACACTGTTCATTTCCATGTGTTATTTAGGAGTTGGAAAGCCAAGCACAGCTGAGGGGATTATATGGGATTCTTTACATGTCATCATATAATTAAGCAGTGCCGACATTGTTCTGTAACACTGACATTCCCTCCTCTCATCTTTTTCCAGTGTTAATCACAGACAGTTCTTGGTACTGTACTGGGTATTTTTGAAAGCTAAAGGGTTGCATTGGACTATAAATACTTTAAATACCAAACCCTTCAGTCAGTCATTCTCCACTATTTTTAGGTTTTGTCTTTCTTGTTCATCATCCATAATAATGTCAGCTGCTCCAGAAGAAAAGGGGTCAGGATTTTTAAAGTCATGATGGTTAGTGTTCACCATGTAATTATGCAGCTGAGACTAAATCTGCCCACTTTAATTTTTATCAAAAAAATAAATAAAAATAATCTGTACTATCCATTTTCTGCAGATCAGGAATGTAATGGTACCTTTTCCTTCAAAGAATCATGAAATCAAAATTGAGTTGTGCTTTCAACAAGAAATGGCATTGGCAGCCCATTTCTGTATTTGACAAGAAATAATGCAGGACAAGACTTTCAATTTTTTATATGAATTGCGAAAAGCACTCTTTATGTGAATGGTCGTTGGAAGGTTGTGTGGTAAAACATTTTGATGTCCCCTCTGAAATGTTGCAAAAATAATAATAAAAAAAAAGTACAGACTTTCATGTGCACACAAGAAACTTAACAAATCAGCCCATTCCACAACGCAGTGTCTTGGCCTTCACAGCGGATGCGTTAAAGCGGACATAAGGTTAAAGGATTAGCTCACTTTCAAATTAAAATTTCCTGATAATTTACTCACCCCCATGTCATCCAAGATGTTCATGTCTTTCTTTCTTCAGTCGAAAAGATATTAAGGTTTTTGATTAAAACATTCCAGGATTTTTCTCCATATAGTGGACTTCAATGGAGCCCAAATGGTTGAAGGTCAAAATTACAGTTTCAGTGCAGCTTCAAAGGGCTTTAAACGATACCAGACGAGGAATAAGTGTCTTATCTAGAGAAATGATCTGTCATTTTCTAAAAAAAAAAAAAAAAAAAATTATATACTTTTAACCATAAATGCTCGTCTTGAACTAGCTCTCTTCTTCTTCTTCTCTATTAGAATTCCGGCAGTGTAGACGCTGTTTAATGTATTACTGCCCTCCACAGGTCAAAGTTTGAACTAAATTGTCATATACAATATGCTAGTGCATGCATATAACAATTAGTTCAAACTTTGATGGTTATGGTTTATGGTTAAAAGTATATATATATATATATATATATAAAAAAAAAAAAAAAAAAAATAAAAATAAAAAATATATATATATATATATATATATATATATATATATATATATTTTTTTTTTTTTTTATTTTTAGAAAATGACTTTTGCTAGATAAGACCCTGATTCCTCGCCTGGGATCATGTTCCCAGTTGCCAGTTTTGACCTTCAACCATTTGGAGTCCATTGTCCACTATATGGAGAAAAATACAGGAATGTTTTCATCAAAAACCTTCATGTCTTTTCGACTGAAGAAAGAAAGACATGAACATCTTGGATGACATGGGGGTGAGTAAATTATTAGGAAATTTTAATTTAAAAAAGTGAACTAATCCTTTAATGTGATTTTAGAGATATACTGACCTAACGAAAGCCACATTTTCAGCAAATAGATCTTCATAATTTCATGTGCATCCATACTCTCATTTTCTTTCTTTTTTTCTTCTTTTTTTTATTAGAGCAAGACAATGAGACATACAACGAAAATGTAACACAAAAAAACTAGACATTAACGGTGCAGTACAAATAAATTAGAGATTAACATAAGTACAAAACAAAAACACTATTTACATGTAATTATATGAAGTGCATGAGTTATGTATGTATAATATACCTCTCTATTGAGAGAAATGGGAAGAAAAGAGAAAGAAATAAAAAGAAAAAAGTTGAATAAAATAAATAAATAAACAAAACAAAATAAATAAATAAAAATAAATGATAAATAAAATGATAAAAAAAAAAAGTAAAAGGGAGGAAGAAGGGGGGGGAGGGGGATATAAACCCGATGGGGGTTTACATGGGGCTGTTTGATGTTCAGGCGGTACAGATGAATCTGTCCACTGTTCAGGAGGTATCACTAGGGCATATTCCAAGGCTAAGGTACTCCTACAAAACCTCTCCCAAGCGCTGAGGGGGGAGTGAGTTTATTACGGAGTTTGATGAAATGATATCTATTTAGCCCGATTTATCTACACTGTCCATTCTCAGTGAGCCCCATACAGGTGGTGGTCGCACTATTTAACGAACTCCTACAAAACCTCTCCAAAGCCCTGAGCAGTTTTTTAAGGTATTCGATGTAGTGTTATATGTTTAGCCCGATTTATCCAGGCTGTCCATTCGCATGGAGCCCCATGGTAAGTCCCGGTTTGGGGGGAAGGGGAAGAGGGGAGGGGGACGGAGGGAGAGGAGGGATCGAGAGAGGAAGGGGGAAAAAAAGATAAAGAAAATAGGAAATTGTAATGCACAAGCACACAAAAAAATCCTGTACGCACATGAAAAATGTTCTCGTACGCATGTGAAAGTCTTGTATTTTTTATTTTTGCAAAGGTCCCTTTAGGAGCTCTCGTTTGATGTTGCCAAGTCAATATGGGTGGGGAAAATATGAATGAATGTTATCATAGCCTTCTTTTCACAATCAAACCCATTGTTTAGCTCTGAATGCTGAAGCTAAAAGCATTTCCAGTACCGTTTCATTGTATCTACTAATTTGCATATAATCTTTACTGAATAATGTTATTATTCTCCTCTACAGGAATACTTTTATACATGTTTTTTGTCCACGTTATCCTGTGTGCTGTTATCTGTCTGTTTTCCTCACTCCTAAAGAAGAGCAGGGCTATGTAATCCCCCCATTATGGCACAGTCACCCTCCTGTTTTTGTTCCCATGGACCACCAGCCGATTGCGGTGCCTTCAGAGGGTGAGCTAATCCCCTGTGTGTGATTTTCATGTAAGACCGCTTACGAGATGACACCTGCGTCCGCCCCAAGTGCCACCCCTCTGGCCCACGTGCATGGTGCAGTCTGCTTAGCCGAGCAAGAGTCAATACTTTCCTTTTAGCAGATCCCCAAAGCCTCCACAGGCATGGCCGGAATGACATGGAGAAAGCCATGCATGCCTTGGCAGAAACACACACACATAAAGCCTTTAAGAGGCTGTTATGTTTCACCCTGCTCTCTTTCTCCTACACACACATCCTGTCTGTGTCTGTCAGTTTCTCTGAACTTCTAAAGCAGGGCATCTTTCATCTGCGAGCACTCAAGTGGCTGTCCGGCTGCTCTCCTCTGCTCTCTTCCTCTTTTACTTTCTGCCTGTCTCCTCTATCTCAGACCTCTATCTCAGTTCCCAACAAATATCCTGTCATTCAAAAAGCTATCTGTCATGTTGTTGTTGTTGTTGTTGTTGTTGTCTGCTCCTGAGGTGATTCTGGTCAAGATTTTTCAATCACATTTGCAGTATGGGTTGTAAGTTTCAAGTGAACTGCCCTCACAAAAAAAAATCTATCTATCTATCTATCTATCTATCTATCTATCTATCTATCTATCTATCTATCTATCTATCTATCTATCTATCTATCTATCTATCTATCTATCTATCTATCTATCTAATCCATCCCACTAACCATCCATCCATCCATCCATCCAATCCACCATCCATCCATCCATCCATCCATCCATCCACCCAACCCACTATCTATCCATCCATCCATCCATCCATCCATCCATCCATCCATCCATCCATCCATCCATCCACCCAACCCACTATCTATCCATCCATCCATCCATCCAACCCACCATCCATCCACCCATCCATCCACCCACCCACCATCCATCCAACCCACCATCTATCCATCCATCCATCCATCCATCCATCCATCCAATCCACCATCCATCCATCCATCCACCCAACCCACTATCTATCCATCCATCCATCCATCCAACCCACCATCCATCCACCCATCCATCCATCCACCCACCCACCATCCATCCATCCAACCCACCATCTATCCATCCATCCATCCATCCAATCCACCATCCATCCATCCATCCATCCAATCCATCCATCCATCCATCCATCCAACCCACCATCCATCCATCCACCCACCCACCCACCCACCCACCATCCATCCATCCATCCATCCATCCATCCAATCCACCATCCATCCATCCATCCATCCATCCATCCATCCATCCATCCATCCATCCATCCACCCATCCACCCATCCATCCATCCATCCAGGGACTGAAAATGCAATTAAAAATATATCTTAAAAATGTCTACCAGTGCAAAACACTCTATAATCGACTTTTGCATGAATAAACACATTTACTTAAAATAATTTAAAAAAAAAATCTATTTTTGATTTTACTACATTAACAATAAATGTAGGCATTTTGATGGAAATATTGGTTACCATGGTAAATGTTTTAAGGGTGGTATGATGGCTGGTAAATAATCTTGTTAATCTGTGTTTTTCTCTCTCTGTGTCTCTGTTTCATGTTTTTTTCACTGCTCATAAGTGCAGCACTCAGAAATAGTCTGCGGTCACACTTTCTATACGGTGTAAACTTATTTAGTCTACCTGCTCTCTGTTCTTGGTTTTCAACACCTTCACACCTCCTACCCTTCGTTTTCTCTCTTCCAAACTGGACAGTTTAGGTTTTTTATTATTATTATTATTTCTTATCATTAGTTTGCCATGTGTTGCAGCTCAGAGCTGTCTCCTGTCAAGTATCACTATTCTGGGAATGCGACATTTCATTTCTGCTGTTTTCAGCTTTATTTTAGTTAGCAAAGGGCCATTGAGTCTCCTGTGATGGGTCAGTCTCCTCTTCACCTCCCTTGACAGAAACAGGAGTTGCTTTGTTTTCTTAAACATCTTTCTGAGATGAATTTGTCTACTCGCTGCTTAGAGAGTTGAATTAGAGAGCCTGAACCACACTGAGACTTCAGAAAAATGACATATAGACAAGGAAATGCGAGGCAGACGTGTACAGTAGAGGTTCTGCGATTTTACAGATGATTTGATATCGTATAGCGAGTAAGGTCTGATTAAATATTTAGTTTTTTGGAACTGTATTCCACATTATTTTTTCTTAAAGCTCATAGTTCACCCAAAAATTACAATTCTGTCATTATTCACTCTCCCTCATTGCAATCCATATGGCTTTCTTTCTTCCATGAAACATAAAAGCAGACGTTTGGCAGAATGTTCTGCCTGCCCATCCATGCAATTAATGTGATTTCAAACCTATAGTCAGACTCTTTAAATCACAGAAATACATTATATTTTAAAGAATATAATAGAATACCATTATTTTAAATTGAGCTGAGACATGATTACAGAGGGTTTTTTTCACAGCCTACCTGAAGGCCTCATTATTATGCAGCACCATTAGAAGTTCTTTATGCGATTCTTTTGTCTTCTCAGGTGTAAATGACCCATTATTCATGATGATTCACGCCTCCACGCATACTGTGTTTCTTGACAAAAAGTGTCTTACAAAAACTAAATCAATATATTGTTTTAAATGAACAAGTAGGCATTATAATTTTTACATAATTTTGAAGCAAAAACTCTAGCCTACAACCTCCAATACCCAGAAGTCTTGTAAACACAGATTTAATATATATTTTTGGCCTTATTTCAGTGACTATTTTTTTTTTTTTTTCAATAACCACGCATAAACGTTATTCCTTCAAAAAAACAAACATGTACATACATGTTCCTCACATATTATGGTAGCCTAGTTGGTGCTGAATACAGTGTAATGACACTTTTTCCATTAATATGTTTATGAACAACTGAAAAAAGCACAAATGTCAGGGCATGTCAAAACTTCTCCAGGCCCCAAATCAGCCTCAGACTCCAGAGGGTTAATGACACACACCATAAATTTAATTCATTTACATTTTATTTTGTATTATTTTTACTAAATGATATGATATCTTGATGTATGATAGTAAAAGTAATAAAAATAATAATTGTCCATACAAAGAATGACAAATTAATTAATGACAAAAATACCATGATTCTTTCCCTAGAAGACTTTTTTCTTGTACCACTCCATAATAGTAACTAATGTTTGTATTAACAAAGTGTTGCAAATGCCCAGATGAAATCCACCAGAAAAGAACGTGTCCAGGAAAGGGTCAACGTTATTCAATTATGTCCCTAATCATCATGAAATTGCTGCCTAATTGGGAATTTAAATTCTGAATCTGAGTGCGTAATCACGGCTTCAGCAGCTCACAGCTACAATCTCTGCTTATAGGAATGTTGTACTGTTTGAAAAGGTGTTAAAGATTTAGACTCAATTTTGATTCAACTTTGAAAGCGAGAGATTTAGTTGGTCCTAATAGTCGACTCGTGGGATGATTTTGAGCAGTGATTGTAGCTGTCCTCGCACACCTCTGCTAATCATCCCAGTCGAGTGACCTCCCACCGCTGCCAATTACCATTAATACACTGTGCCATGCATCTATTTAAATCTGTGCCACCTGTCAAATATAGCCAGCATGAACTTCTCTAGAATGCATTCCGTGCATAACCGGCCGCTAAAGATGGCGCCATTCTCTCAGAACTGGGCCATGCCAAAGACACTCATGTACGCCAGCCAGGAGGATCTATTTTCAGTCTGGTGCATGAGACTGCAGGCATCACGCTACGTGTCTGGCCTATAAACTTACAATATTGAGATGTAAGTGATATGAAGCCCAGCTGATGACCCATGTGGTTATATGGTTGAGCACGGCTTAAGCTATATCCCACCCATGTGGTCTTTATTTCAAATAAAAATGAAGCATTTCTTTGCCTTGGTGAAAGAAAACCTCTTGAATGAGGTCTCAACAAAAAGGTTACTTTTGTGCTAGTCAATAATCATTTGAGGAATGGATAAACAATTAAAAAATCACGTAATGTTGTGGATAAATAGATAAAAGAATAATTTATCAAGTAATCAAAATTAATAAATTAAAGGCTTAGTTCACCCAAAAAATCATTAATTACTCACCCTCATGTCGTTCCACACCTGTAAGACCTTCGTTCATCTTCAGAACACAAATTAAGATATTTTTAATGAAATCCGATGGCTCAGTGAGGCCTCCATTGACAGCAATAACAATGCTCAGAAAGGTACTAAAGACATATTTAAAATTCAACCTTCATGTTATGAAGCAACAAGAATACTTATTATGCGGCAAAAAAACAAAATAATGAATTTTCATCAAAATTACGGCTTTATTCAGCAATATCTAGTGATGGGTGATTTTAAAACACTGCTTCATGAAGCTTCGAAGCTTTACAAATCTTCTGTTTCAAATCAGATTGGAGCGTGTATCAAACTGCAAAAGTCACATGATTTCAGTAAATGAGGTTTCGTTACGTCATAAGTGTTTCGAAATTTCAATGGTTCACCACTGGGGGGCGTGACTTTGGCAGTTTGATACACGCTCTGAACCACTGATTCAAAACCACTGATTCATCTTCGAAGCTTTATGAAGCAGTGCTTTGAAATCGTCCATCACTAGATATTGTTGAATAAAGACGTTATTTTGTTTTTTGAGGCACAAAAAGTATTCTCGTCGCTTCATAACATTAAGGTTGAACCACTGTAGTCACATGAACTGTTTTAAATACATCTTTAGTAGCTTTCTGGGCATTGAAAGTGTTAATTATCTTGCTGTCAATGGAGGCCTCACTGAGCCATCGGATTTTATCAAAAAATATCTTAATTTGTGTTCTGAAGATGAACGAAGGTCTTACGGGTGCGGAACGACATGAGGGTGAATAAATGACATAATTTTCATTTTTGGGTGAACTAACCCTTTAATAAAAAATAGTCTATGATAAGCTAATTGAAAATACAATATCTGTTTCACTAAGAATATTGAAATATTTTTTCCACTATTGATCAAATTGAAATCATTAATTTTAGGGCAAATTGCACAGAATTTGGTTTAAAATTTTCACACACTGAAAAGCAGAAACTTTTATTTATTTATTTATTTATTTTGTAAAATGGAAGACACCAGATAATTAATTATCATTGATAAACTGATTGACAATATAGTTTTCAGTTCAGCAATTCAGTGTTATTTTAGTATTATTAGCATACTATTATAGTCTTTATTAATATTTTAAAATTGTATTTTTCATATTTTCTGTTTTCATTTTAATTTTAGTTTTAGTGAAAGTTTTTTTAATTTTTATAATCTTTAGCTTCATTTATTTTTATTTAATTTTGAGTTTTAGTCATTATAGTACCTCAACTTACGTTTGTTTTATTTGTTTTTCTCTTGAATCTAATTCTAATTTCCTTTATTTCAATGATTGAAAATGATTTTTAATCATTTTAGTTTGTTTTATTTAACAGTAACAACACTGTTAATAATGTCATTACAAAGTGATTGATGATTGCATTTTTAATTTTTATATGAATTTTTCTATTATGCGTAGCTCTATTATTGATTTACTTCCTTGGTCTGGCACCCAATCTGCTGTCCTGAAGTTACAGTTTTAAGGTGGTTATGGTTAAAATTGCTACTATATGGCAGTAAGGTTAGTGTTCAAAGCCTAGAAATAGCTTCAAAGTTTAGAATATTTTAAAATATTTAAAGTCTGGTAATGAGAGCATAGTTGACCTTTGCAGAGTTATCAAAAGAAAGAAGTTACGTTTTGTGTGTCAGTATCAAAACCAGTCGTCAGTCGTAGAGTCTTGGAAGCTAAAGTGCAGGTTTGTTAAAGTGCAGCGTCCTGTGGAGCGAGGCGCTCAGAGGTGGGCCTGCCCAGACACGGTGGCCTGCGGCTTCACCTTCTTCCCGCAGACGCCGCCTCACAGGTTTGAAAGGATTGACCTTTCAAATTTGACCTCTGGTTTAAGTCTAATTCCTGCCCCTCTCGGCCTTCCCCTCTCACATGAGGATGTTCTAACCTCCCCCTCTCTGTTCTTCTGTCTGCAGACTTGAACGAGTGTGGCCTCAAGCCTCGGCCCTGTAAACACAGGTGCATGAACACATACGGGAGCTACAAATGCTACTGCCTAAACGGCTACATGCTGTTACCTGATGGGAGCTGTGGAAGTGAGTCACGTCTTGTTGTTTTGCACGTGGTGTCCAACTGTGTCAATCGCTGCCTCGTTCAATAGCTCTTCAGGGCTCTGCTTGGAACAGATGATAGTGCTACCGCAATGTGTATATATTGTTTCTACAAGCTGGATTTCTATAGGCTTTTCAGTATATTGTACCAAAACAGCTTTACAAAGGAAAATCAGATAATACAAAAATACATTCAGCATAAAATTTTGCTTGTTAAAAATAGTTTTAATTTCATAGCTTAACTTAAAAAAGAGAACAAAGAGCAGCATTGTTCTTTAAATGTGCATATGAAAGGTTTTAATTTATCCACATTGAAAAAAAAGAATATCACAATTTTCCTTCTGCATTTTATTTTATTTTATTTTATTAATCATAAATGAAAAACTGCATTAAAAATATTTTATTTTTATAGTTTCATTTAAATTTTATTTTATTTTATTTTATTTTATTTTATTTATTTATTTATTTTTTTTTTTAATGATATGTATTTGCAAGGTTTTATTTTTTCCACAGAAAAAAAGAAAGAAAATGGAATTTTTTTTTCACAAGAAAAACAATTGCAATTTTCCCTTCTGGGTTTTTTTTGTTGTTGTTGTTGTTTGCATTTAAAAGTGTTTTTTTTTTTTTTCAACATTGAAAAAAAATATTTTTCTTCTGTTTTCTTTTTGTTTTGTTTTTATTATTTTGTTTTGTGCATTTAAAAAGGTTTTTTTTTCAACATTGAAAAAAAAGTAAATTTTTCTTCTGTGTTTTGTTTTTTGTTTTGTTTTGTTTTGTTTTGTTTTGTTTTGTTTTGTTTTGTTTTGTTTTGTTTTGTTTTGTTTTGTTTTGTTTTGTGCATTTAAAAGGTTTTTTCCACATTGAAAAAAAGAAAAAAAAGAAAATGGCAATTTTTCCACATGAATAAAAAAACTGCAATTTTCTCTTCTGGGTTTTGTTTTGTTTTGTTTGTTTGCTTTTATTATTATTATTATTATTATTAATATTATTATTATTATTTCATTTAAAATGTTTTATTTTTTTTCAACAATTTTTTTCAAAAATTCGATTTTTTTTTTCTGGGTTTTTTTGTTGTTTTTTTGTTATTTTAGATTTATTTTTTCCACATGCAAAAAAAGAAAGAAAATCACAATTTTGTTTTGTTTTGTTTTGTTTTGTTTTGTTTTGTTTTGTTTTGTTTTGTTTTGTTTTGTTTTGTTTTGTTTTTGTTTTTTGTTTGTTTGTTTTTTAAAAATTGTGCATTTAAAAAAAAAGAAAAAAAGAAAATGGCAATATCTGTATTTTATTTTATATCATTTCATTTTTTTATGCATTTTAAATATATATATATATATTTTTATGCATTTTTTATGCATTTTATTTTTCCCTGTAGGAAGAAAAGAAAGTCACAATTTTCCTTCCCGTATTTTATTTTATTTTGTATTTTATATGTGTTTTTATACTCTCTTCTCCCATACACAAATCATCCTAAGAGCACAGGGTGTCCCTAAACCCTGCAGAGAGCTTTCAAATGACTCACCAAAATATGAGAAAGCTGTGAACTTCAACCCTGCCAGTAAAGGCTAAGTCTTATTGCTGGCCTTAAGCTATCCTCCCTACGCCAAGTGGACTGTGCCTGTGCTTGCCTGGTGCTAAGTGTGCTTCCAGAGGCTTCAAGATTCCGCTCTCTGATAAATATTTTCTCACCTCCCCACAGCTCACACTTTAGCAAACACCACTGAATCACAGAGTTAATCAAAGTATGGAGCGGCCCCTGTGATGTGGGTGGTACAATGATTGTCAATGCTTGGATCACAGATTACTGCATAGTTTGGAGAGGTTGGGTGTTGATCAAAGTCTGCACAGGCTCAAATTATTCATAACTTCATGTCATTAGATGGAAAAAAATGCTTTAACACTGTATGTCATATACTGTACGTGTCAAATATGGCGACTTGAAAATTCAACTTGTTGATGTAATGTGTTCTACACAATTTTTTTAATTGATTTAATTGTGACATTTTAACCTGGCCCAGAACTGATCTATTGCTAAAGATTTCGTAACGCATCTCCTTCTTATTTTATTTCCTTCAAGACTTTAGGGAGTAATTGAGTTTGTTTTTCCATTCTGCATTAGCAGGAACAATGTAGCATCTCCTTTTCTCTGGAGTGTTTTTTACCTCGCTGTCTCGTGGAAACTGGGCTGTACTCTGACGACCCCCTCGACACTAGTTGAGAATGTGGAGTGCTGTTTCTCCGCAGGGCTAATAGATCACTGCACAATCTAATAACGCAAGGTTATCTGCTTCACTGCCCATTTCCTTCAAGGCCATGAAGCTAAATATGGAATAGCGTGTTCCCTTTTCCGACCTGTGGCCTTGCACCCCGTTTAATGGCTGTTCATCTTTTGTCTGTGTTAATTTGCTTGGCTTATATATGGAACATCTATAGGTTCATTATGTTTTCCATGTACGTCTTGTATACTTAAGTGGTTCTCTGTGGTAATGTAAGTGGAGGAAATATATGATTGTATCATAAGTGCTAAACATGGTATCTGTATCTTTCTGTCAGATGCCCGGACATGCAGCATGGCGAATTGCCAGTACGGCTGTGAAGTAATGAAAGGAGAGGTTCGCTGCCAGTGCCCTTCCCCAGGTCTGCAGCTGGCTCCAGATGGCAGGACCTGTGTGGGTATGTGCGCACGGCTGATGCATTACTTTAAAAGGGAATCAAATTTTCCTTGATCTTTAGAAATAAAGCTCATTATGAAAACATACTGCACATTTTCGAACAAAAACTTTCTCGCAAAATAACCATCTATTTAAATCTGCCATTAAAAGTGTCAATAAATATTTAAAATTATATAAATATATTTATAATCAAGTGTGTGTGTGTGTGTGTGTGTGTGTGTGTGTGTGTGTGTGTGTGTGTATATATATATATATATATATATATATATATATATATATATATATATATATATATATATATATACACAGTACAGTCCAAAAGTTTGGAACCACTAAGATTTTTAATGTTTTTAAAAGAAGTTTCGTCTGCTCACCAAGGCTACATTTATTTAATTAAAAATACAGTAAAAAACAGTAATATTGTGAAATATTATTACAATTTAAAATAACTGTGTACTATTTAAATGTATTTAACAAAGTAATTTATTCCTGTGATGCAAAGCTGAATTTTCAGCATCGTTACTCCAGTCTTCAGTGTCACATGATCCTTCAGAAATCATTCTAAAATGCTGATCTGCTGCTCAAGAAACATTTATGATTATTTTCAATGTTGAAAACAGTTGTGTACTTTTTTTTTTTCAGGATTCCTTGATGAATAGAAAGTTCAAAAGAACAGCATTTATCTGAAATACAAAGCTTCTGTAACATTATACACTACCGTTCAAAAGTTTGGGGTCAGTAAGAATTTTTATTGTTATTTTTTTGAAAAGAAATTAAAGAAATGAATACTTTTATTCAGCAAGGATGCATTAAATCAATCAAAAGTGGCAGTAAAGACATTTATAATGTTACAAAAGATTAGATTTCAGATAAACACTGTTCTTTTGAACTTTCTATTCATCAAATAATCCTGAAAAAAAATATTGTACACAAATATTTTGTACAATTGTACACATTAAATGTTTCTTGAGCAGCAGATCAGCATATTAGAATGATTTCTGAAGGATCATGTGACACTGAAGACTGGAGTAATGATGCTGAAAATTCAGCTTTGCATCACAGGAATAAATTACTTTGTGAAATATATTCAAATAGAAAACAGTTATTTTAAATTGTAATAATATTTCACAATATTACTGTTTTTTACTGTATTTTTAATTAAATAAATGTAGCCTTGGTGAGCAGACGAAACTTCTTTTAAAAATATTAAAAATCTTAGTGGTTCCAAACTTTTGGACTGTACTGTATATGTAAGGCAGTACAACTAGAACTCTTCTATTGAATCCAAAAGTTTTAATTATATTTTGCTACATATAAAGGTATTTTGAAGATTTTGAAGTGTCAAGAAGTCATTCGGTTTAACCGTCCAAAGGCCAATACAGCCATTTCATTTGTGATTAAAATATCTTAAAATGTAATAAATGTATATATTTTTTATTCGGGCATGATTTTATATCATCATATGTCAACACAGTACAAAATGGTATTAAAATTATGTGTAGAAATTGTTGCTTTGTTATGAGAAAGAATGTCCGAAAAAATTAATTTCATTGATGTCATTCGGAGTAACCAATATAAAGGGACCATTTTGGATCAAGTCATGCGGTCAATATCATGTGACAGGATGTGGCATCATTCAGACACCTGCAAAGGACCACATGGTCGTGAAGCAAAGTAACTAACTCTTTGAACTATTTGAAAAATTCATGTTTTCACTTGTTCATACACGAAATATCAGGTCATTCGGTACAACCGCTATAAAACATGGAAAATGTTGTAATATTTTAAAAACTTGTACTAAATATAAAATGTTTGATTTTCCTTTTGCTAGCTAGATATCAGACTGTTAGCATTGTTTGAAAATATCGTCATTTGGTATAACCAAAAGTGTCATTCGGTAAAACCAAAATTTTGGTTAAACCGAATCACTTTTTTGGTGACAAATTTTGTCCATCTTGTATATAATGACAAAAGCAGTGTTAATTGATTATAAAAACCACATAATCTCATTGTTAACACCTAATAAAACTTCAAAATTAATTATATATATTATAATTAAATGAATATATGCTGTGTATATATTCACAGAAAATATATTCACAGAATATATATACAGAACATATTAGAACACACACACACACACATATATATATATATTATATATATATATATATATATACTGTAGATATATTCTAATAATTATTGGCAGATGTTATAAATATGTTATTTATTAATTTTATATATAATTTATAAATACATAAATAAGTATAAATACACAAAATCACTAAAAATTTAATGTCAAATGTTAATTAAAAACTTATTTATGCAACATTTACTCAAAACTAATTTCAGACTGCCATAATTAGCTAAACAAGTACAATTTTATGTATTAAAATTAAAATTCATTAATAATTATTATATATATTATATATGTATAAAATCTGCCAGGTTTCAATAATTATTATTTATTATTCTCAGTCCTCCATACTTAAGCTCAACTGGTAACATGACACTAGCAATGCATTCCTAATAATACTAATATTAATATGATGCTATATAATATAATATGATATTGATGTGATGATTAATATGATGCTAGCAATGCCATTTCCAGGGAATTTGAATGCACTGTAAATTGCTTTGGATGAAAGCATCTGCTTTGCATAAATGTAAATAAATGTAGACTTCAGGCAGAAGAAACATTAAATAAAAAATAACATGACCCCTTTAAGTCAAAAGAAAACAGAGCACAATCTCTGTCTAGTCATCTTTTGAAGGTGTGACAATTTTTTTTCTTTTTTTGGGGCTGTCAGAAAAGATGACAAGCCTTTGCTATTACGAACGTGTCACAAAACACAGTTTCTTTCATTCACGGTTGCGTTCCCGCTACAAAATCTTAAGGATCGCACCAGTCCTTGACAACAGAGCTGTGCTTCTTTCTTTTCGGTAATTATGCTTCAAGTGCTTGGACATTTCATTGTGCCGTTCGTTAATGACTGTTTTAATGGCATACCATAGTCACAGAGACTGCAAGACATCTTGAAGAAGCATATATTCACATCTTAACCACACAGATCACTAAATCACCAATGGAATGTGACAAATTGAGTCAGTTAACCTAGTGCACTTCTACTTACATTTGTCTTGCTTGATTTTTTCCCACCTTTCTGCCTTTTTTTCTGGAGGCTATGAAGAGGGGAGTGGAGAAAACAGTGTGAGTTTTTTAAAAGGGCACCATAAATCAGAGACTGACCATCTCAGTGTTTCATGGCACAGGTGTTCAGCTCTTTAGGTATTTCAGCAGAGGACTTTTATTGCTCCGAGGAGGGCAGCTTCTGTTAGATGGATGTCTGTACATGCACACATAAGAGTTTGAATGGCGCTCCTGCAGAGCGTTCACACACTGCTTGATGCATGTCTCAATTTAGTCTTTAAATGCAGCATATGCCAGCACAAAATATCACAGCAATTAAGGGAGAGTGTACAATGAGTCAGTCAGTATCTCAAAAATGAATCCTGACAGCATTACACAAGGGATCATGAATTATAGAAGTATAATTTTTGACTAAAAAAAAACTCAAAACCAGGGTGATGCTGACCTTAATTCCCTGAGACCTTTTTACTTTGATCCAAACTGGAGCTTGAGTGGAGAAATGATGGATTGGTGTGTTTGTTGTGCAGATGTGGATGAATGTGCCACAGGCCATGCGGTTTGTCCCCGTTTCCGTAAGTGCATCAACACATTTGGGAGTTACATCTGCAAGTGCCATGATGGCTTTGACCTGCAGTACATCAATGGGAAATATCAGTGCACAGGTAAGCAGTTGGAGGACATAGTCTACATTGATATTACATTCATGGACAACAGCCAAAAACCTTTCAAACAATGTGAATTGATGGAATAGTATAGCATTATTTGATTTGATGATTCTCAAACACAGAACTTTGGGATTGTTCAATGCATTCCCATAATGCACTGAGAAAATGTATCCAATGGTGGATGAAGCAAGTAGAGCAGTTGTCATGCAAGATCCTAAGCCTCAATGCCTGTTCAAAAATGGCATGTTATTGTGATATCTTGTTTAACTAAACAAAAGAACTTTTCTAAACCAGTTTGCACTATGCATGATGCACCACAATTTTGACAACCTAAAATATTAATTTAGAGAGATAAAATGTTTAACCAAAATAGTGACGTTTAATTAGTGGTTCTTCAATGGTGCATTTTGATTGTGTTCTACATCTTTTTCATGCACACAACGTGGATGAGTTGAACATGTCAGCTGTGTAGATGCTTGGGTTGTGAAATATCAATTTCTTTTTTTTTAACCTATCTTCATCTTAATGAACCGATATAAATTCTTAAATCCCAAGATCAATCTTTCAGTCTATGCTGTTTTCATTTGATGATATTTCTAATGCGCCAGCCATCCAGTAACTTCAATAAGCTTTTTGCGTTGTTACTTGTGATTTGAAACAAAGTCTCAGCTGTTTTAAATTCTGTCAATTTTATCATAGAATTCAAACAATGAATTCCATTTTGGTGTATTTCGATCAAATAAATGCAGCCTTGGTCAACATAAGAGACTTTTTTCGAAAAACAATATATCATACCCTTTTAAAAGTCTTAGTTTTGTTTTTGGGGTCTACTAGAATAGATTTTTATGCTTGAATGTTCAAAAAACACATTTGTTTTTTTTAACATATTTGACATTGTTGCAGCACCTCTCTTCCCAGTCTGTCAGTAACGCTTTTTCTTATTCTCTATGAAGCCCCTCCTTCTGGAAAGCACAATGCGTTCTGATTGGTCGGCTGGATCAATGTGTTTTGATTGGTTCGCTTCCAGCGTGTGCTGGAAATGTCACGCCCCTTACAATAACCACGAGTTTTAAAACATCTCAACTCAACAGCATTGTTGCCAACTTAGCGACTTTGTCGCTAGATTTAGCGACTTTTCAGACCCCTTTAGCGACAATTTTTCAAAAAAGCGCCTAGCGACAAATCTAGCGACTTTTTGGACAAACCTCAGTAACTTTTCAAATGTCACCAGCACTGTCCTGTGAGCGCGAGGTCTTGCTTTCCCGCTGCCGTCATTGAGTGGCTGAGAGGAGCAGCAGCACCGTTGAGTGCACGGCATCTGACAGATGTGAATGAGCGAGTACATACGAGCACACAGTGTTGCCACGGACCAAACACTATTTCTGATTCTCCTTTGTTTTATATTTAAAGAATTTAGTTTGATGGTTTTAATTTCCATTTTTCTCGTGTGCTTATTATCACTTATTTTACTCACTATCACAGAGCTTTAGTTCATCCAGTTTCCGAACTCTCTGAATTCATGTAATTTACAAATGTATAAAAATGTCATTCATTATATCATACGCGTTTTGTTGCCGGACAAAAAAATAAAAAATTATATAGGCATATATATATATATATATATATATATATATATATATATATATATATGAGAACAGCTTTATTTGACATTCGGCTATATTATATTATATTGTATTAAAATACAGTAGGCTATGTGAGCACGGATTAGGAGAGAAAACACATTAGGCAGGCAGAATGCAACCGGCGTGATGACGTCACGAATATGCTAATTTACCCATGACGTCATCTAGCGACATTTAGCGACTTTTTGGGCAGGCTTTAGCTACTTTCCTTTGAAAATAGTTGGCAACAGTGCTCAACAGGAATTATTTAAATGATGTAGTGTTAATTTCGTCAGATGAGACGAGACCAAATATGTTCGTCAACGACCTTTTTTTTCATGACTAAGACGAGACGATGACAAGACTGCACCACTGTCCAAAAACGCTGACTAAGAAGACTAAATTAACATGCATTATTGTTGACGAAAAAAGACGAGATGAAAATGTTTTGTATAAAATAAAAACTAAGATAAAATCTCTCTTCATTTTCGTCTACAATCGTCTCTGCTTTTTCATCAGCGGTTACGCCTTTAAAATATTCAGAACGAGTTCGCGGCTTCGCGCTGTTGCTCAAGTTAAGCCTCGTTGAAGCCTTGTTTACACTGCATGCGTGTGCGGCTCGTTACGGCTCCGGCAAGGTGTTGTTCCGTCCTCTGCGCGATGTCAACTCAAACAAAGAAATTTCAAGTTTTTCAACTTCGAATCTCTTGTCGTCAGTTTCTAGTGATGTAAAATATGAGCGGGAGTTTACACAGGGTGATTATTTTGACTTTGTTTTGTATTTGAGCTTTGCATCTTGGAGGCGAGGTGCCTATCTTTAGCGAAGCGGCGCGTCGAGCTGCTTCTGGGACGCTTCTCAAACGCACCGCGGCGCGGCTGGTGTAAACACAAGCATTGACTAGAGTGGCCGTGTATCAGCTCCGGTAGCCGCGTCGCAGCTGTAACGAGCCGCACACGCGTGCAGTGTAAACGAGGCTTTACAGGTCTCATACGCCTGTGGCTGCAACACGAAACTGCTGAACACACAACACCCAAAGCGAACACGAGTGACTAGCGACGACGACATGCTAGCTTTTGAATTGTGTTGGTTAAAATAAAATACTCTTCAGAACAGGTTAATCATTTGTGTGTGTCTCCTAAATCAAAAATTGAAAACCAGACACGTTTAACATTTGCATTCAACAAAAATCTTTCAACAAGTGTATTTTGTCAGGTAATTATGACATTTAACCAATGTTTGAGATATGTGAAACACTTTTTTTTACTGAAATGTTTATCAGTAATAATCTCAGTAATAATGTGTTATTTAAAAAAAAAAAGACTACAATTTTTTGACTAAAAATAGACTAAAATTAAAATTAAAAGACTTTTAGTCGACTAAGACTTGACTAAGATACCTTGAGTTTTCTTTTGACTAAAACTAGACTAAAATGACGAGATGTTTAGTCGACTAAAACTTGACTAACAAAAAAAGATATGTGAATGACTAAATATGACTAAAACTAACAAGGACATTTGGCACAAGACTAAGACTAAGACTAAATTAAAAATAGGTGACGAAATTAACACTAAAATGATGAATATATTTCCCGGAAGAAAACTCAAGACTACAAACTTTTCAGGGAGTTCAGAAACAGTGCGCAGTGATATAGAGAATAATGTAACTTTGCAAATTTGCAGACCTTTTCATGCTTAAACAGCCACGTTACACACTAAAGAACGTAAAAAAAAAACAACAAAAAAAAAAACAATAGGTCCTCTTTAAAAAAAAAAAAAAAAAAAAAGCTAGTGTAGTTCACTAGGTTTTGGAACAGAGCTGATTTCAAAATCTACCTGATCTTTTCTGCTTGAATGATTCTTTAGATGTGAACGAATGCTCTTCGAGTCAACACCAGTGTGGTCCCTACGCCACCTGCTATAACACACCTGGTTCATACAAGTGCAAGTGTAAAGATGACTACAGAGGTGTGGGCTACGACTGCAAACGTAAGTATGCAAACCAAAGAATTACTGCGATTGCATCGTAACAATGAACAACCTGCAATGCTACAGTGGAGACTGAAATACACTTCATTCAAAATGTTTACTTTTTGTTACTGTTATAATTTGTTTTAAACTGAGTATAAAATCAATATCACAATAATAAAAATATCTAATTTGCATAAATGAACACACTCCATGCATAAACTAATCACATTACAGCTCAGGCAACAATTTAATTGGTCCCCATCTGTTCTCAGTTGCAGTGATTTTTATTAATTTAGATTAAAAGCAGCTGTATAAAGTAAAACAAGGTGGAACGGTGCTTTCAAAAGCACTTCAGGATAAAGGTTTGGAAAGGCTTAAGTCAGGAGTCATTAGTATAAAGGCTTAAAGCACAAAAGCTGAAGCAAGGTTATCATTAAGATGTGGACGGCATATGGGCATCCCTCGAAAGTAGATAACCAAAGAGGCTGATCACAGATGCTGCCAGGAGATTGATGGACTTCAATGGAGCTACTGCCTTATCTGGCTTGTGTGAGAGAATGGTGAAAAAATGACAGTGACATTATTGAAAAGTTTATGGCCTAGAGACAACAGGCTGCCTCTTAAAGGATTAGTTCACTCCAGAATTCAAATTTCCTGATTATTTATTCACCCCCATGTCATCCAAGAAGTTCATCTTTCTTTCTTCAGTTGAAAAGAAATTAAGGTTTATGAGGAAAACATTCCAGGATTTTTTTTTCCTTATAGTGGACTTCAACGGCTACCAACGGATTGAAGGTCCAAAATAAAAATGTATATACTTTTTAACCTTAAATGCTCGTCTTGCACTGCTCTGTGATGCGCCAGGCATTATGTAATCATGTTGGAAAGGTCACGCGTGACGTAGGTGGAAGTACTGCGGTAGGGCGAAAAACTCCATCTCTTTTTCTCCTCCAACTTCAAAATTGTCCGACATCATTGTTTTAGCTTTATTTTTGAAAAAGTTTGACATAGTCTTTGCGCGTTCGCTTTGTAAACACTGGATTGGTAGTTTCGCCTACATCAAGCATGTCCTTTCCAGAGTGATTACATAAAGCGTGGCGCATCGCAGAGCAGTGCAAGATGAGCATTTGTGGTTAAAAAGTATATATAATTTTTATTTTTTCTAGAAAATTATGGATCGTTTCTCTAGATAAGACCCTTATTCCTCGGCTGAGAGCGTGTAGAGCCCTTTGAAGCCACATTAAAACTGCAATTTAGACCTTCATCCCATTGTACCCCAGTGAAGTCCATTAAATGGAGAAAAATCCTGGATTTTTTTCCTCAAAAACCTTCATTTCTTTTTGACTGAAGAAAGAAAGACATTAACATCTTGTATGACATGGGGGTGAGTAAATTATCAGGAAATTTTGATTCTGAAGTGAACTAAACCATTACTGCAGTTTGCACTGGTGAATGCAGGTTCTTTGTAGATATTCTTCCCCTTGGCCTTGGATTGGTGCACTTGTCAGGAAAGAAAAGAAGATGGATGATGAAAAATCTTGATGAAAAGCCACAGCCTCAGCCAGGAAGTTGAACATAGGTAGATTGTTCACCTTTCAACATGACAGCATCCCATAGAACAATGCCAATGGAGCGTATAGTGGCTGAATGACAGGAAGGAGAATGTTCATGAGTGGAGGCGTCAGAGTCCTGACTAAAATCCTCAAAAAAATCTCTGGAATGAATTGAGTTAGACAGTCCCTCAAAGGTTACAATGCATATTTGTAGATGACGATAAATGAAACAAAATGTAAAAATGTATGTGAAAAAAAAAATGCACTCCTGTTCAAAAGATTTTTTTAAACATTTTTGAAAGACTTCTCTTACTGTATGTTAACCAAGGCTTAATTAATTTGATAAAACATACAATAAAAACTGTAATATTGCAAAATGATATACTGTAGCAATACTGTTTTCTAATTTAATATTTTTTTAAATGTAATTTATTCCAAAACTGACTTTTCCAATTAGTGTTGCACGATCCTTCGGAAGTCATTCTGATGTTCTGCTCAAGAAATTATTATTATTATCAATGTTGAAAACAGTTGCTGATGCTTCTGATATTTTTGTGGTAACTGTGATAACTGTGATAATTTTTTTTTTTTTTTCAGGATTCTTTGATGAATAGAAAGTTCAAAAGAACAGCATTTGTTTGAAATAGAAATTTCTTGTAACATTATAAATGTCTTTACTGTCACTTTGATTAATGCATCCTTGCTGGATAAAAGTATTAATTTATTATTGACCCTAAATTTTTGAACAGTAGGTATAGTTACATATATATATATATATATATGTAACTATACCTACTGTTCAAAAATTTAGGGTCAGTAATAAATTAATACTTTCATCCAGCAAGGATGTATATAAACAAAATGAAATAGTTTAATAGTATGTGGTTTAACCCTTAAATGCATACCTCGGGTCTTTAGTGACCCGGGACGTCATTCACTACCCTCCTCCTTGTTCATTTTTTAAAGTTAATCTTCAACCTTCTTGGCATTCCTCAATCAATTCATTATAAAGAATATAACAAGAAAAAAAATCATAAAACTATAAAAGAATGCCTATTTTTGAATTCATTTTTTCTAAAAATTGTATAGGGTCGCTAACGACCCGAGGTGTGTATCAGTGTATGTATATTTTTTCTGCACAACAATAACTGAATTTTAGATGACTGAATACGTGTAATTCACCTTTATTCCACAAAGTAGCAATGTCTGATACACATCAATGAAGTGACGAATTATTCGGACAGAAACCGAAAGAATAAGCAATATTGTTTTTGAAGATGTTGAAAATTATATCATTTTGAGAATATGTTTGAGATTGCGAATGGGCTCATATTCGCGACCTCAAACATAAAACTAGCCCATTATTTGCTGAATTTACTGGGAAATGAGCTCTGACGAGGACAGTGATGATGGCATAAAACATCTGCTCAAACTGAGCCCTTTCAAGCTCCAAAAGGTAACAAAATATAATTTATTTTATTCTTCTGTAATTGTTACTCTAATATCAGAGGAGTTTTATATTATCACGACAGGTAGAGATCCTTCCGTGTTAGATATAGATCCGGGTCGATAAAGACCCGAATATGTAAAAATTATTGGAGAAACAGTCATGCATTTAAGAGTTAAGGAATTAGTTTTAGGTGCTGGAACACTAGGTCTGATGGATGAATATATCTTGCGTATCACTTCCCTGTCTGGAATTCTTTTGTCTGCTGTGCATTTATCAGGAGTGACTTGAGGTTGATAGCTGCCATGGTTTTAATCTTCATGAACAAAGAGATGTTCACCATGAGCATCAGATGACATCACAACTGCACGCTCTTCACATGCACTCTCTACTGCTTTTGTAAACCACTGACAGTGGCTTATGTATGTAGTATTATGCATGCATCGTTGCAACCTGCTCAATCTTATTATTATTTGTTAAGTGGACAAAAATACAGTTGTTGTGTGTCTGAAGCCTGATTTAATCATTGTTAAACCAATGAGGCAACCTATATCTCTTCAGCATCTGTTCTGGAAACTTTCAGCCAGGTGCGACACAGAAGTGCTGAAAGGGTTGAATTACTGCCTTTTTGGGAATCGCATATCAAAGCTCCTGTGAAACATGAGATCACATTGTCACATTCATTCCTTCAGTGTTCCCTCCTTAAGGATGACACAAGCTCGAGGGTTTATGCTTCTTTTATTGATTTCGAATGTGATGGATGACTTTCGTGCATTCATTGTACATATGAGCTAAAAGCAACCTTTTCAGTTACATCTAAAAAAAATTAAAAGTGACATTTCTACTGTAGCCTAACATAGCTGCATACTTCCCAATTCCCAAAAAGGCTTAAACCAGATATTACCTATTCAACATGAGAATAAAAATAGGTTGATTTTAATTTTGTGTTAACTTTGAATTAAACTGAGAAGCCTGTTTGTTCTCCTTTTAGCTATCCCAAAGGTGGTAATTGACCCTCCACGACCTGGAAAGACCACACCAAGCCACAATAACAACAAAGGGGGCAACAAAATTCCAGACTCAGACCAAAAGAGGACCACCACAACAATCAGACCACCAGTGACAGCTAAACGGATCTCACCTACAACAACCATCATCACCAAATCTCCTCCAACCAAAAAAGTCACCCCTCCAGTGAGAGTCCCAGCAACCACCACCCGTAGGCCTCTCATACCGACACGTAAACCCCCTGTTGTGGTGACAACCAAACCTAAGGTGCCGTCCCGTCCCGCCACCACAGCTACCACCAAAGCCCCGGTAGTTACAGCAGTGGTTCCCTTTATCCCAACACGCAGACCTTCGATCCCCTTTGTGACGCCAATTGATAACAGCATCAAAGACATTACTCAGAAACAAAGAGGTGATGTTCACAGTAAGTGCATATACTTTTTTCAATATTATTCAGATTTTCACAATTTCAACAGCATTTTGTGGGCACAAATGGTCCATTGTCTATTGTCAGTAGTGTAGCAATGTACAGTATAAGCACAGATTACACAGAAGTTACTTTCGCGCCTAGCAGCTTCCTATAGGTTTTTTGCAATCACGTGGTTCTGGAGACGCACGAAGTTCAGGTGGAGGGTAAGAAGTGAAAATTAGAATGGAAGAGATGAAGAAAAGTCTGTACTGTGCTGGTTTAGAAAGGTATAAACAGAAAACCACAACATATGTTGGATGTGAACCTACTGTTATGAAGAGGAGTGATTTTTCTATTGAATTGAAAGATTTGACTGCCATGGAGATGGTTGATATAGAGAATGTGAAGCTGCCGTCATGCCGTGTTCAGTTCTAGTCTGGTTTGTTTATATCGCGCTGCCTTTCTGCTAGTGAGTTTAGGGCAGTGTTTTGATTTTCTGTCGTGATTGTGAAAAATGTCGCCATTGTAGGTCATTTATGCTGAATCGAGAATTGCAACAGGAGCTTCATCATTCAGGGAAAAAACTGGATGGTGTAATACAATTTTCGCCTTTTCTACGTATAAAAACTAGGATAAGTCGGTTGACGGGAAGACGGCGTATAGCAAATCTACACTTTGTGCAGAATTATTAGGCAACCTGATTTTCTAATCATATTTTTTTTCCAAGCACATTTTACCAATTCCAATCCACATCAATCTTATGTGGATTTATCTTCCAGAATCTGGCAATAAGTTTTGGAAGATCATTTTTAGTCCATCTCTGCAAGATGGACATTTCAGGATAAGAGATGGACTAAAAGTGAACTCCCACACCTTACTGCCAGATTTTGGAAGATAAATTCTTCAAACAGTGGTACAAGAGGATGTGGTGTTGGTCCTTCAGGAGTCACTCTCAAGCTGTCTGTCTATAAGGCCTATAAAAACCCAGTCTTCATGTATTTTATAACACTTCAGCTTGTGATTCTTATTAAGAGCGGGTCATTTTTTAGGATTCTTTAGCTAACCTAAGTCTCTGAGACACCTTGCACTTCTGGAGACTCCAGGTAGGTTGCAGTTCTGGAAAATGGTGGCGCTGGAGACTAAAGGGTTCCTGATGGTTTCACACTTAATTCTTCACCTTAATTCTTAATTATTTTGCAGTTAACATGTGTCTTTTCTTTTCCACCTGTTTTTGTATGACCCCGTTGTCCCATTGAGCGTTTTGCTGTCCCTTGGTCATGCTTTAACTTTGCAATTTCTAGTATTGCATTAGTATTGCGTCCTTCTCATGAGTATTTAATAATTTTTGACTTTTAGTTAAATCTGTTTTTTGGCTCATTTTACCTGTAAAAGCAAACCTGCCTAATAATTCTGCACACCTGAATATAAGGCATTTTTCATTTCCAGCCTTCATGAACAATTATATATCACTTATAAATGATTAAAAACAATATTAATAGTAGTTATTAAGATTGATGTGGATTGGAATTGGTAAAATGTGCTTGGAAAAAAATATGATCAGAAAATCAACTTGCCTAATAATTCTGCACACAGTGTAATAATGTCACTGATTAAACCCACTCAGTAAAATAATCACATACTGTAGCTGAGTGTTTTTGAAAATTTTGTATTTTGTTTTGGTTTAATAATTAACATTACATTTGTGAGTATGACTCTCACCTGGCTTGTGAATGATTATAACTTGCACACAGCCACTTCAAAACTGTTCACGAGCTTCTGTGGGTTTGATTTTGGTGTCTGTCCGCTGAATGTGACCCTCCGATTCTCCTTCGTGTCCATATTGGAAAGTGAACATTTACAAAGAAAACATTAAAACCACAGTTACATTTACACCCTTCCAACAAAGAAATGGATCAACATCTGTCAGCTTGTTGAACACATTTATTTGCGCATTTTCTACCAGATGATGGCTGAACCAGCAGCGCGCGACACTGTTTTCACGGTAAACAGATCAACATTGTGAAAGGAATTCTACAAATTCACCAAATTATCATGCAATGGGATAAAATAGCTTCTCTTTCCTGCAAACAATAGCATGAAGAATGTGAATATTTAATCAAGTAAAAAACAAAAAAGGTAAGCAGGTATCCATATTAATTTCAGTCTATCAGCAGAAGCAAAATGCTATAAAAGTGACAACTTTAAAGTTAAAAAACGATAAAAAGTTACGTAAACGATAAAAGCTCCTTGTGGTTTCTCGATTTGATCGATTTAAGCAACCAAAAATGGTGCAAAGCATAGGAATTTTGAGTTTGTGATTGCGATTCCTATATAGAAAATTGACCTCCTGCCCTCCAGCCGCATTTTGCGCAACAGCAATGACGTTATGTGCAAACAACCTATTGGCCAACGTACTGAATTGGCATGACCAACTTGAACCCGTTGTAAAATATGCATGGGAAAAATCTTTTGCCCTTACACAAAATTCCCAATTGCATTCCTATTGAAATGTCTGGATTTCACTCTTGAAAAATGGTACACGTACATTACCTTTTACTGGTGTACTGTCTTGGTCCTTGAGGGCCAATGTCCTCAGGAGTTTTGCTCCAACATGTCCCAACCCACTTACCTGTCTGTTTATAGTGATCCTGAAGACTTGGATTAGCTGGTTCCGATATGTTTAATTAGGATTGTAGCTAAACCAGGGGTGTCCAATCCTGCTCCTGGAGGGCCAATGTCCTGCAGAGTTTAGCTCCAACTTGTCCTGCCTGGAAGATTCTAGTAATCCTAAAGACCTTGATAAGCTGGTCCAGGTGTGTTTAATTGGTGTTGGCGCTAAATTATGCAGGATACTGGCCCTCCAAGAGCAGGATTGGACATTCTAAAGCTAAACGCTATGGGATAATGGACACCCCTGCATAAGTTGGACCAACCTAAAAGAGTTTTTTGAGTGTGAGCCAAAGCAGCAGAACCATGCCAATCTTGTCAGAAATTATAGGCAATTTTCCACATTATTAAAAAACAAAGATTTAACAAACAATTGATTTCAGATGATTTCAGGACTCTTTGCACTTTCAAGTAGATTGGAGCTAGAAAATAGCTTCCAAGACTTTTGCTTTAATGGCCTTTTCAGGGGGACTTATGATGTGGCCTTTACTTATGCTTTCCTGTGAGGTCTGAGACTGTGGGGTGTCCCAGATTCAGAAGCATGCTCACAAATGCTCCCTTTGCTACTATACGGCCTCAATGCACTCTTTGCTTACCTCGCACTAGTCTACACAATGGTCCATGTGGTCTTTTGTAACCATTGTGTGAATTCAGAGGAGGACTGCTGAGTGCAAAGGGTCGTGAAGGCCTTTGGATCTATCCAAGAAAACCATTTCCTGGCCCAGTGGACGTTGTTGCTTCCTTCATGTTCATAAGCTCTTTTTTGGGTCTCTCTTGGACTTCCCACAAGGCGAAACCTGATTTTTCAGGAAAGCAAATTGCATCCCAAAGCCTCCTATCCAGATGACAGAATCTAATGAAAACAGAAGACTCACCTAGAGAGATTACATTACCAGTCAGCCCTGCCTCAGGACATAAATCAGTTACCCCACACTGCCTTCGAGGGCTCACAATAGGCCTAATAAATAATGATGGCTCTGAAACAGTGGGGAAATAAGGCAAATAGACATCTAGGAATTGAATATAGTTATATCTCCTTAATCAATTAGGTACCATAACGATCATGTCAAAGTTGTATAGCCCCAACACGAACACCTGCAGTATGTGGAAATGACCTTAGGGTGAAGTTGGTTTACTACATGTTCCTATTAGCTGTGAGGACTTTGCTTGTGACAGCACTATGTACAGCCCTCCAATAGAAACAAAGGCTTGAGGGATAATTGAAATCAATAAACTAATCACAGACTTGACTTCCTTCCAGCTGTTATCCCGCCATATATTTGATGTACACACACTCACTTGTCTCCAGTCCTCTATTATGCCAATATCTCGGTTATGAGTAAAAAAAATTGAGGAGATAACCTGTCTTGTTCTCAGCATTTAATTGTTTCAGTTTAGCAATGAGGTATGAGAGGCCGAGATATTGCCTAGAAATATATACAATTGATTTTATAAAATAGTTACTTTTTAAAAGGATGATTTGTGTACACTTCATTTGGAATGACTATAGTCTAACTATTTGTTTTCCTTTTTTCCCCTTCTAGTACCACGAAATCATGGGCAAAACAATGTGCTTGATATCGATTTAGACATTGAACTTGGCAACACAGAAGAGGAGCTGAAGGATGACCCAGGTAAGAGAAGGCTGAATTTATTTTTGCTGAAATTGCAGATGGATTTTCAGAGTATTCGATGATTGGTGCAGACTAATCTATAAATACATAGACATACAGTAAATGGGAGCACACAGTAAGACTGTATTTGCAGTGTTTTCTGTTATTTGCCTCGCAGGCATTTTGTAGGTTTTAATCTTGACTTATGATGTCACTCCAGATGAATTGGATCAGTGGTGTGAATCGAACAGCTTTCTTTGGCCTTCATGAAAATACCCACACTTCCCTGATCCCTGTGGGAAATTCAGGAATTGCACAATTCTGAGTTACTTTCCATTTAGCAGTTTGACTTACGCTGCTTGCAAGGGCGGTTTCCCTGGAGCGATCTGTTCAGTGTGTTACTCAAGGGCATGATGATAATAGAGGATCTCAGTTAATGGCCATCGTGAATTGAACCTGCAATGCTGGGAATACCAGCCTAGAGCCTTAACCAATATTTTGATTGTTTGCAAACAGGGTGTGAAATTAGCACCCGTCCCCAGCCAAATGCTTCATTTTGTTATCTACCAGTGTGGAGGGTGACCTATAAGCCTCGGCTTGATATCTGTCAAGAAAGCCCTTCGTGCTGAAGATGCTTAGATGTTGCTATGTCTCGTCATTCATTTTGACTTTATTCCATGTATATATGTGAATTAATTTTTTTTAATAGACATATTTCTCTAAACAGACATTTACAATGCATGCTACATTGTTTACTATGGAAGCTTGTTTCCACCACTGAATAAAAAAGAAAAAAGGTAATTGCGAGTTTATATCTCACAATTCTGATTTTTCTCGCAATTGCGAGTTTACATTGTGAGAAGTCAGTCTTTTCCTCAGAACTGGACTTTATAACTCATAATAGTGAGAAAAAAAATTAGAATTCCAAGAAGTAAACTCGCAATTGTGACAAATCCAGCGTTAGCGTCAGTTCTGGCAGGTCACGTCAGTCAAGCTCGCATCAGCTGACTCCCAGGTGACTTACGTCTACCTATAGGAATACGACGCCTATCACAGCATCCATATATAAGCTCCTCGGTATTATCAGCAGCTATTGCATTTCTCAGGAGCAAATTACCCTCCTCCATCCCCAGCTCCTCCTCTCTTCAGTCAGGATTGGCCTTATGATTCCCCTCAATCTAATTCTTGAAATATGTGTACATGTTAAATTATGACATTTAATGATATCTGCATATGTTGGTCCTGTTTACCCTAGGCAGAGGTGTAAAGAGTACCTGAAAACCATACTTGAGTAAAAGTACAGATACCTTACATTGAAAATGACTCCACTACAAGTTACAAGTAACCAATTCCAATACGATTCAAGTAAAAGTCTTAAAGTATCTGATTTTAGCAGTACTTAAGTGTTTTACTCATGCTGAATGTAGGCTCAGAGATGCACTAGTCCTGAGAGACATGCCAGTGAAAATAAGAAACAATTGATTTGTAAGATGTGAAATCAAGTTTATTTTCTAAAATCAAAATAAAACTGAACACCTCAATGTTGCAACAAATCAAGGTCAAAACAACAACCTTTTAAACGTCTACAAACTCTCAAGTCTGAGTTGAGCTCAAGTGCACAGAAAGGCCATAAGTAAACCAATATCCTTCAAAACGGTCTTGTCAGTATAGTGGATAAATAAAACAATGTTAAGTAAAATTAAATAGTCAAAGTGTACTGTATGTGCTGGTTTGAGCCTCATCACCAGATGCATTCATTTCCTCATATAATAAATCAAACACCTGCGATCAGCAACTACCTGCTAATGCACTCACATTCACGTGAAGTTGACAAGTTTTGGGTGAGTAAAGGCAAAATGCACAAGTTACACTACCTTCAATGTCTTTAGATGGCAATATTGCTTCTTTATATCAGAAACAAACTGCTGCAGAAAAAGTTAGGTGCCATGAAAAATGTAATTTGTAATTGCATTACTCATCACAAATGTAGTGGAGTAAAAAGTAAAAGTTGCCAATATCTTTGATACTCAGTACAACTATAAAGTAGCCCAAAAGATACTTAAGTACAGTAACTAATTACATTTACTCAAGTACTTTACACCTCTGACCCTAGGGAGTTTATTGCTGTTCTCCTTGCTCTTATCCATGCTAAGCTGCATGGATGCGCAGGGAGTTCTTGCCCAGAACAGAACCATACTGCCAATACAAACTCTATGCATTATCAATCATATTTGACGATAGTGGTCCTGACAGAAATAAAGTCAGAATTGTGGGATATAAACTCACAATTCTGGCTTTATTTCTCACAATTCTGACTTAATTTTGTAGATGTAAGCTTGCAATTGTCAGAAATAAAGACAGAATTGTCTTTTAAATTTGTTTTATTCTGTGGTGGAAACAAGCTTCCATAGTTTTCAGATAAACAAACAAACAAATAAATAAATACATTTATTCTACGTTATATTACTCTTTATTCCACAAAAGGAAAGTCAATTAAATTTAATGAAAATTAAAAACTAAATGAACATTACCAACAATGAACATATTTTGGAAATACCCAATATTTTGTATTTGTATTTACTGTTTATGAGTAATTCATACAGAAAAATTAAATGCTTTATTGACAATTATACTTATAGCATTTTTATGGAATTCTTTGAATTTGATTTAATTTTAATTTTAATTTTAATTTCTCCTTTAAATTACAATCCTCCACAATATTGCTGTCACATGTATTCTTAATTAAATTCATAATGGAATATTGGCTGAATATTTTTGTTTTCAGTTTCATGATAATATATTTTTTGGAGCTCAGAGTAATTTCTAAAAATTCCATTTCATTTTGTCAACTAATTTTTTTATCAATTGTGTCATATTCCACAGAGACGGGTCATCTGAGCTGCTCTTTTACCCACGGTCTCTGTGGATGGATCCAGCGCAGAGAGGGAGACCTTCACTGGGAGACATCTGCAGATCCTTCAGGTATTATGGTATTTTTCAATATAATGTTATTGGGTCAATGACAAATAAGAATGTCTCAGATGAAGCAAAGAAAAATTAATTAAAAAGTGCCACAGGTGCCATGTTCATAGAAATGCAGTCTTTGTATTCATGTTTCATACTGTATGCTTTTTAAAAAACACATTTATTTGATGTCTTCAAAAAGGTCAGGTGCTGTAACCATGAAATATAAAGTAAAACAATTTCCACATTTTAATCTTTAAAATGATGATAAAATAAGTTTTAAAATATATTCAAGGTAGATTTTTCCCCCCTTATTTTTGCAAATATCACATTTTTTAAACGTGGATGTGGAGATATCAACCTGAACTAATCTTACCATTCCATTAAAAAAAGTTATTATCTCTTACAAATTATATATATGTAATGTGATGTCATTTCCTGTTTTATTAATAAAAAGATTACCCCAAACGATTGGCATTTTTTAAAATCAAGAAATTCAACCTTTTAATAAGCTTGTCTTCGTCATGATCTCTTTGGCAGGTGGGCGGTACCTAACGATCTCTGAGGGCGGAGAGAAGCGAGGTGGGCGTGGCGCTCAGCTGATCCTCCCCCTGACGACGCCCTGGAACGAGGGGAACTTGTGCCTGGCCTTCAGACACAACATGGCGGGCCACCACGTGGGCATGCTGCAGGTGTTCGTACAGAAGGGACGGCAGCACAGCCCTGCTGTCTGGGGTCGAACAGGAGGAAACGGCTGGAGGTCGACCCAGATCACCATTTGGGGCAACGGGCTAGAGAGTGTAAGTGTCGACATTGGATCACATCTCACATTTGTGAATATCTTGAAAGGTTTCACCATTTGAGAGCGTTGGTGTTATTTGACTTGTGTCACAACAGGTGATCGTGAAGGGCGAGCGACGGAGAGGCCGTAAGGGCGAAATAGCTCTGGACGACATGAGTCTCAAACGAGGTTCTTGTCAGGAAGAGCACAATCTGAGGAGACTTTAACACCGACAACACCGTGAACAGAGACTTTTAACGCCAGCTTTACTCACGGGACTCTAGGAAGATGGACGCCTTACGGAAAGGGACGTGGCTTCCTGTCAGTCCTGGTATGGTTATGGGTGTACTTCCTCTGGCCTTCCTCAATGGCTACAAGTGCGTGTACTCAGTTGAGTGCTGTAGGGACAATGTATTTTTGAAGGCCAAAACCTGGATACGAGTTAGCATTTTAGCACTTCCGGTTCTATTGTTCCAGTGCCAATGGGTTTTTGGTTAAATGTGGTTAACAAAAACTTATGTTTTATTCTACAACATAGAGTACATCAGTAAATACATCCTTGAGATATTTTAAAAGCTTTTACTTGTCTTGAAAAAGGCTGTTGCTAACAAATGGCTAAATGGGACTACAGAACTTTTTTGGGACATTAAACATCATCGTGCCGAACAGAGGTGCATTTCCCAAAGCGAACTTTGGTCGCAAGTTCTGTCGTTACGAATAGAGTTCAATGGGACTTACGACCATAGTTGACTAACGATGCTTTCAGGAAAGGCACCCCTGGTAAACTCATCTATACTCTACCCAGTGAACAGGGAACGTCCTCAGAACTTTGGCTCAGGTTTAATTAACTCTTTCCCCGCCATTGAAGGAATTTTCCGGCTTACCACGTTTTCACTGTTATACAGTAGGGGGCACTATTACGCATCTTCTGAAGCAGTAGAGAATCTCTGGATCAAAACAGGCAAAAAAGGAACAGAAACAAGCGATAAAAGCATTGCTGATGCAGATTTTCTACACTTTTTGTTCGAAATGTTTTTTTTTTTTTTTGATATCTCAGACAGCAACATAGTGTGGCCCAGATCCGGCCCACATCTGGTACATGTGGATTACACACAGACCGGATGTGGGCCGGATCTGGGCCAACACTATGTTGCTGTCAGGGATATGGCATGTTCAGATAATCATACAACTAAATATTCCTGGGGGTCATGAAAGTTTTGTGAAAATTATCAAAAATGCTGGCAACTTTAAAAAAAAAAAAAAAATGCTGGTGGGGGAAAGAGTTAAAGTTATGAACAAACATTCTTCTACTAACATTAATAGAACATTCATTATCTGGTCTTTAATAATGCTCTCAAAATGTTTGCCCAAAACATTATTTATACATCATTCATTGAACTTTTTCTTAAATATATTAAAAAAAAAAATTTATTTTGCAACTTGTTTCAGAACGTTCAGAGAACATTTAAAAGTAACATTCCTATAATGTTTGCAAAATTTTAAAATGGAATGTTCCCTTAATGTTAGTATAACAAAAAAAAACCTTTAAATAATAAAATATAAAATAAATAATAAATAATACAATTTTAAAATACTGGACATTTTGAACATTCAGGGAAATTTAAATAAAAAAATAACGTTTTCATAAATTAAAGGGAATGTTAGCAAAATATTCTTATCTTTAGAAAATATTTTTGTTAGCTGGGTAGTCTGCTTTCACAACCTCATTGTGTTTGTAATCATACTCTTGCAAACTCTTCTAATTCAAAGTTCAAGGGAAAATGTTTTTTAAATAAAGATTGAAAGAAGAAGGAACCTTATTGATGGTGACGTTGAAGTCATGTGACCGTTCCGTGGTAGTTTAACTTCTGTTGATTGTATTTAGGCTTCAAAATTCACAAAAGTTGCATTCATTTGTGAAGATTATCGTGATGAACAAAACGTTTAAGAATCATAAACTTTCATTGGTCACAGAGCTTATTTTCTGCATTAATCCAAAAGCCAATGCAAAAATCCTATAGGGTTTTTATCATGGGAACCAGAGCAATGGCCTACAAAAATATGTTATCACCACAGCACTCTGTTGGATGAGATGTCAAAGTCTGAAAATATTTTGTACATTTTAATTTTGTAGATGTAAAATTTGTCTCCCACTTCAAATGTTTTTTTTGTCAAGCAGACGCCATCATGCCATTGTAAATGTAAATTGCCCTGTTCAGCTGTTTGTCACCTGAATGATGATGCCCTTTTAAAATCCCCTTTTCAATTTGACCGACATGCTTTGTTCGCCCAGTTTGCAGCTAATCTGAGTGACTAACTATTTTGGTGTATTATTGTAAATGTATTCATATATGTGTATATATATAAATATATTTCAAATATGCTTTGTAGGTGCATATATATATGTGAATTCTTCATCGTATAAGTGATGCAGGACAATGTTTACATCACAAGACCCAGTATTTTATTAACGTATATTAAGTACAAACAAGTAAACTGTTCTGAATTTTACTTATTAATGGCTGTATCAGCCATTCTTTATGATCATCACAACCATGGTTACCCTTTAAGACTGTGTGTTGAATATGACAGATCTTGGTTTAATATTCAGATGAAGCAACGACCTCCAGACATTAAAAGGTGTGAACATAAAATATGTCTTGTATTTTTTACTCTTGTTGGGGGTAATAACTTCAGTTCAGAGCAGCTTTTTCAGTAACGAGTGACAAAATGCTACATTGTTTATGTCATGTTGTTCTGCACACACAGCTTTAATCAATAACCATCTCTCCTAAACTATCTTCGCTTTCATTTGAAGAACTGGGAAGTCAAATTTAATTAGTGAATCAGATCAGATGCTGCAAATAAATTAACCAAACAATTTGCCTGTTAATTTGATTCCCTGGGACGATGCTTGCACAGCATTGTCTTTTTTGTAGCATATACAGTGAGTACGGAAAGTATTCAGACCCCCTTAAATTTTTCTCTCTTTGTTATATTGCAGCCATTTGCTAAAATCATTTAAGTTCATTTTTTTCCTCATTAATGTACACACAGCACTCCATATTGACAGAAAAACACAGAATTGTTGACATTTTTGCAGATTTATTAAAAGAGAAAAACTGAAATATCACATGGTCCTAAGTATTCAGACCATTTGCTCAGTATTTAGTAGAAGCACCCTTTTGATCTAATACAGCCATGAGTCTTTTTGGGAAAGATGCAACAAGTTTTTCACACCTGGATTTGGGGATCCTCTGCCATTCCTCCTTGCAGATCCTCTCCAGTTCTGTCAGGTTGGATGGTAAACGTTGGTGGACAGCCATTTTTAGGTCTCTCCAGAGATGCTCAATTGGGTTTAAGTCAGGGCTCTGGATGGGCCATTTAAGAACAGTCATGGACTTGTTGTGAAGCCACTCCTTCGTTATTTTAGCTGTCTGCTTAGGGTCATTGTCTTGTTGGAAGGTAAACCTTCGGCCCAGTCTGAGGTCCTGAGCACTCTGGAGATGGTTTTCGTCCAGGATATCCCTGTACTTGGCTGCATTCATCTTTCCCTCGATTGCATCCAGTCGTCCTGTCCCTGCAGCTGAAAAACACCCCCACAACATGATGCTGCCACCACCATGCTTCACTGTTGGGACCGTATTGGACAGGTGATGAGCAGTGCCTGGTTTTCTCCACACATACCGCTTAGAATTAAGGCCAAAAAGTTCTATCTTGGTCTCATCAGACCAGAGAATCTTATTTCTCACTATCTTGGCAAACTCCATGCGGGCTTTCATGTGTCTTGCACTGAGGAGAGGCTTCCGTCGGGCCACTCTGCCATAAAGCCCCGACTGGTTGAGGGCTGCAGTGATGGTTGACTTTCTACAACTTTCTCCCATCTCCCGACTGCATCTCTGGAGCTCAGCCACAGTGATCTTTGGGTTCTTCTTTACCTCTCTCACCAAGGCTCTTCTCCCCCGATAGCTCAGTTTGGCTGGACGGCCAGCTCTAGGAAGGGTTCTGGTCGTCCCAAACGTCTTCCATTTAAGGATTATGGAGGCCACTGTGCTCTTAGGAACCTTAAGTGCAGCAGAATTTTTTTTGTAACCTTGGCCAGATCTGTGCCTTGCCACAATTCTGTCTCTGAGCTCTTCAGGCAGTTCCTTTGACCTCATGATTCTCATTTGCTCTGACATGCACTGTGAGCTGTCAGGTCTTATATAGACAGGTGTGTGGCTTTCCTAATCAAGTCCAATCAGTATAATCAAACACAGCTGGACTCAAATTAAGGTGTAGAACCATCTCAAGGATGATCAGAAAAAATGGACAGCACCTGAGTTAAATATATTAGTGTCACAACAAAGGGTCTGAATACTTAGGACCATGTGATATTTCAGTTTTTCTTTTTTAATAAATCTGCAAAAATGTCAACAATTCTGTGTTTTTCTGTCAATATGGTGTGCTGTGTGTACATTAATGAGGAAAAAAAATGAACTTAAATGATTTTAGCAAATGGCTGCAATATAACAAAGAGTGAAAAATTTAAGGGGGTCTGAATACTTTCCGTACCCACTGTATAATTTATTAATTAATCAATTTTCTAGTTATATTGGTAGTATTTAGTGTAAATCAGATATCGCTGTCACCCTCATTGAGACCCTCTTTGCTTTTGTACTGGAGAAATATTGTTCTGACTAACAGTGTCTGAAAAACATTCATGAAACGTGCAGAACAATTGTGTTGATGGTTCAAAAAAGCTTTCTTGGGTAAAGTTACTGCATTCAATTCAATAATGATTTGCACAGAAATTTGCTCTTGCTTGCATTTTCCTTTCATGAACAAGAAGGCCACTTTATTGCTTCTCTTTACCATCTAATGCCCTTGATATGAACCAGTGAAACTCCCTATAGAAGCAATTCAATAGAGGTCCTATTGTAAATAATAATAATAGTAATAATAATAATAAATAAATAAATAAAAATTGCAATTTGAATGGACAGTTTTGAGCTGTTCTGATATTATATATAAAATGAGATACTTCTGATCTAATCCATTAATGTGGTAGTTGTTTTAAATAATATTAATGACAATTTTAATATTTATTATTTCATATATATGCATACACACACTTATTCTTAGATTCATGTTGTGATATACTATACTGTAGAATCTAGATCACCTGTGAGTTTTTAAAAACATAAGCAAAAATCTCTTTGCAGAAGATTAGTCTTGTGGAGTTGTGTTCCTCTGAAGGCACATTACAACCAGTACAAGTGAATGATGAGTCTATTTTTATATTTTCCTTTATGCTTTTGGCCGGGTAGCAGTGAGGTTCAAAATCCAGCAGTTATCTAAATATCAATTTTATTGATCCCCAAGGGGAAATTGGAAAATAAAATAAGCACATTTGGCTCAGATCTTAATGTTCAAACGGCAGCAGTCACCTCTAGAGACATGGCTTTGCATTCTGTGGAAGTGAAGAATGTACTTTCAGTGGCAACATTATTTGCTGCTGTTACTGTAGACTTTATTAACTCCATCTTTTGCCTCCAGCAAAGCCTGAATTCTTGCAGAATGGAAACATTCCTGCAGGACCTTCTGGTCCGTACTGATTTGTGAGTGCTGAACATGTTTTTCACAACAGTGTACCGGACAGAAAACTCAAATCTCACTACATCCGTGGAAGTGGATAAAGGTGCTTTGTAACGACACATAATGTAAAAGTCTGATATTGTGCCCCTTAAGGGATGCAAGTGGCCATGAGCAACGCATACGCAAATAATTGGAATAAAAGACCAAAAATCAAAAATACATCACTTTTCATTCCAAACCCGTGTGATTTTTCTTTCATCCATGGAACACAAAAGATGCTATGCAGAATGTCCTGCCGCTTTTATCCGTTAAGGAAAAGACGCATCTTGAGGCAACATATTTTGAATATGAATGAGACGCAAATACGGGGAAGATTTTCAGCTAATAATGATTCAAATTTCAGTTTTTTCCTAACACAAACAGCTTCAGTCCCCACCGCTAAAAGTAATGTTTAGCAAATTCTGCAAAACATCTCATTTTGTGTTCTACAAATAGAAAATGTCAGGTTTGGATCAACATGAGGTGAATAAATGATGACAGTTTTATTTTTCTGGGTAAACTATTTCTTTCGAGGCCCTAAATGTCTGCCAAAAAAACTTCCCATCATAATTTTACTACCATTTAGGTTGTACTGCATGGAATGAAGCTATGCATGCATGTATGCTACATTTTTTTTTTTTTTAATTATTATGCCCTTTTTCAAAGTATTGCTTTTGTTTTTAGAGGTCTACTAGAATAGGTTTTCATACCTGAAACATTATTTTTCACATATTTGACAGCTGCATTTCCATTACCCTTCAAATTGTGCAAATTGAAGTTGCAAATTGAAAATAAGCCTAATGGAAATGTCAATTTTGCAAAAACTCCCACATATCCCCAAAAAAGTTTTTTACACTTGTGCGGTGGTTTTTCAGGCAATTCTGAAAAGGAATAGGTCCCCTTTTTAAGATTTATCAGTCCAGGCATGTATTTTCCCCAGTCTTCAAATATCCAGTAATCCACTATATTTCCTTTTCCTATTCTTAACTGACAGGACTGGAACTCACAGTGCATTTCTGATTCTACAAGCCCATTCACATCAAAAGATGCATTGCGTTTGAAGAAAGCCCTTGCACACTAATGTGGTGATTTAAATTTTCCCAACCTTTCTGTCAGGTTGGATTGGTCGAGACATTAATTAGGCATTCTCACCCATAGAATATTATTCACCATTTATCATAACTTTCTCTGGGTCTGGAAGTTTCTTTTTTTTTTTTTTTGTTGGATAATGTGGTAATGTAAAAATTTCCCCATTAAACCCTCTAAACAAACCATTTTTTCTTTTGTACTGGCAGAAATTTCAGTGTGAAACAGGATATTCGATGAGAGAAAATGTAGGATGGAACTTCACATTGATTGGATCATCAACATTACCCAATATCCATTATCCATTATCCAATATCCATCAATAGCTCACAACATAAGTGAAACACGTCAATTTTGGAAAAACTCCCATATATCGCAAAAAAGTTTTTATGCTCTCATGAGGTGGATTTTCAGGCAATTGGGAAAAGGAAATATCCAATATCCATAAATAGCTCACAACACAAGTGACGCTAGTGGAAAAGGAAAGTACTAAGTGAACTGAGCAAACTGAGACTACAACATCTGTAGTAAAAAAAACAACTTTATTTTTGTTGATTTGTTTGGTCCCAGAAGTTCAAACAGCTGTGTGCATTTTCAAGTTCAAACTTTTCAGTGCTGACATGCATAATGCCTTGAAGGAACTCTTGACATAGTTTAGAAGAAAAATGTTTTAGCTGAGAAATGTATCACTTCTTGCACCATGTAAAAGACATTTCAACAGTTTCCCTTTATCAAAGCACATCCTGTTATATCTGCGGAGATGGGACCGTTAACAGGCCAGTGGACTTCATCTTGTTCATGCCACCATCCAAGACACAAACTCGAGGGAAATTTACTTTCACCAGGTGAGCCGCAAACTACAGGAGAAAAGGAAGTGAACTTTTTCATTGTTATGCATATCGCAGAAGTCTAATGTAAAGTTGATTACAGTGAATGCATTTAACAGTGCATGTGTTTCCTAAAAACATTGAATGAAATAATCTTACCGTGGTAGCGTTCTTCATGATGTTGCTGAGGATCACAATGACACGGAATCTGTATCCGGCCAGGGTGCTGGTGGCAGGACACTGGAGAAGTTCTCCCTCCTGCCCAACCGTGGAGGTGTACGGAATGTTAATGCTGCCTGGGATGTGACCGCGGCTGAAGCTGCACATGTACGGTCAGGGGTCATACGGCTGCATTTATTTGATCAAAAATACAGTACAAACAGTACTATTATAACATAAAATAACTGTGTTTATCATTACTCCAGTCTTCAGTGTCACATGATCCTTCAGAAATCACTCCAACATGCTGATTTGCTGCTCAAGAAACATTTCTTATTATTATCAATAGCAACTTTTTCACCATCAGGCTGAACGGTTCTAAGAACAGTAAGGAATGGGTCCAGTTATATTTCCACTTGAGCTTGGTTCGGCATGACTACAAACCGTTCTCAGCCCAGAATTCTCAACACGGTTGGCTAAAGTGAAGTGAAGTGACATCGCCACTCAGAATTGGTCACTTGTCTGTTGCCTGGCTACCAGTTTCTCTGTAGCTGACCAAGCGTGCTATTTAAGCGAAGTTCACTACTTCCTCTCTTAAGTTCCATAAATGTACTAAAAACATAAATCAGTTCATGTGAGTTCAGTGGTTCTACCTTAATATTGTAAAGTGACGAGAATATTTTTGTGCGCCAAAACCCCCCCCAAAATAACGACTTTTAAACAATATACAGGTGCTGGTCATATAATTAGAATATCATCAAAAAGTTGAATTATTTCACTAATTCCATTCAAAAAGTGAAACTTGTATATTATATTCATTTATTACACACAGACTGATATATTTCACATGTTTATTTCTTTTAATTTTGATGATTATAACTGACAACTAAGGAAAATCCCAAATTCAGTATCTCAGAAAATTAGAATATTGTGAAAAGGTTCAATATTGAAGACACCTGGTGCCACACTCTAATCAGCTAATCAACTCAAAACACCTGCAAAGACCTTTAAATGGTCTCTCAGTCTAGTTCTGTAGGCTACACAATCATGGGGAAGACTGCTGACTTGACAGTTGTTCAAAAGACGACCACTGACACCTTGCACAAGGAGGGCAAGACACAAAAGGTCATTGCAAAAGAGGCTGGCTGTTCACAGAGCTCTGTGTCCAAGCACATTAATAGAGAGGCAAAGGGAAGGAAAAGATGTGGTAGAAAAAAAGTGTACAAGCAATAGGGATAACCGCACCCTGGAGAGGATTGTGAGACAAAACCCATTCAAAAATGTGGGGGAGATTCACAAAGAGTGGACTGCAGCTGGAGTCAGTGCTTCAAGAACCACTACGCACAGACGTATGCAAGACATGGGTTTCAGCTGTCGCATTCCTTGTGTCAATCCACTCTTGAACAACACACAGTGTCAGAAGTGTCTCACCTGGACTAAAGACAAAAAGGACTGGACTGCTGCTGAGTGGTCCAAAGTTATGTTCTCTGATTAAAGTAAATTTTGCATTTCCTTTGGAAATCAGGGTCCCAGAGTCTGGAGGAAGAGAGGAGAGGCACACAATCCACGTTGCTTGAGGTCCAGTGTAAAGTTTCCACAGTCAGTGATGGTTTGGGTGCAATGTCATCTGCTGGTGTTGGTCCACTGTGTTTTCTGAGGTCGAAGGTCAACACAGCCGTATACCAGGAATTTTTAGAGCACTTCATGCTTCCTGCTGCTGACCAACTTTATGGAGATGCAGATTTCATTTTCCAACAGGACTTGGCACATGCACACAGTGCCAAAGCTAACAGTACCTGGTGGTTCGAAGCGCCAAAGTCACATGATTTCAGCAGTTTGGCGGTTTGATATGCGATCAGAATCACAAATTCAACATAAAATATTCATAACACTCCAAAGCAGTGTTTTGAAATCGGCCATCACTAGATATTAAAAAGTCGTTTTGTTGTTTTTTTGGCGCACAAAAAATATTCTTGTCACTTTATAATATTAAGGTAGAACCACTTTACTCACATGAACTGATTTAAATATGTTTTTAGTACCTTAATGGATCTTGAGAGAGGAAGTACCATTTCTGGCAATGCAAGCCTCACTGAGCCATCGGATTTCATCAAAAATATCTTAATTTGTGTTCTGAAGATGAACGAAGGTCTTACTGGTGTAGAACAAAATGAGGGTGAGTAATAAATGACATTATTTTCATTTTTGGGTGAACTAACCCTTTAACAAGACAACGACTGACACATTTGTATTACATTCCAAAAAGCAACGTTATTATCAGCCTCAGTGGAAAATGAAACCATATCCGTACAGGCTGGGCCGGATCAGCACGGAATGGAACGGATAAGCAAAGAGAACGGTGGAAAAGCAGCTAATGTTGAAAACAGCTATGCTGCTTAATATTTTTCTGGAAACCATGAAAAACCATGAAAATGGTTTCAGACTAAAATACTTTTTTTTCCATTAGTATTTTTGTCTTGTTATAAGAAAACATTTAAGCATCCCTAAATCAAGATAAATGTACTTGAGAATCAAAATTATGAAAGATAATAAGAATTTATCTTGAATTACGTTTATTTTTCTTACCCTATTTCCATTTTTTTTTTTTTTTTTTTTTTTTTGACATTTAACTTGTTGTAGTCATACATTTTTTTTAAAGTTTTTTCAAAACCTCACAAACAATCTTCGATTGATTCGGCTGGGTTAAGAAAAATGAACTTAATTCAAGATACTATATACTTTCAGAAAACAAATTATTTTTATCATTAATTTTATCAGGATTTTTTGGTTACACTTTATTTCAATGGTCCACATTCTACTAACTATTAGTAACTTTGCAACTACATGTCAACTAACTCTCATTAGAGTATTAGTAGACTGTTAGTTTAGGGTTCAGGTTAGTAGAAAAAGTTGACATGTACAGGGAGTGCAGAATTATTAGGCAAGTTGATTTTCTGATCATATTTTTTTCCCAAGCACATTTTACCAATTCCAATCCACATCAATCTTAATAACTACTATTAATATTGTTTTTAATCATTTATAAGTGATATATAATTGTTCATGAAGGCTGGAAATGAAAAATGCCTTATGTTCAGGTGTGCAGAATTATTAGGCAAGTTTTCTTTTACAGGCAAAATGAGCCAAAAAAGAGATTTAACTCAGACTGAAAAGTCAAAAATTATTAAATACTCATGAGAAGGACGCAATACTAATGCAATACTAGAAATTGCAAAGTTAAAGCATGACCAAGGGACAGCAAAATGCTCATTGGGTCAGCGGGGTCAGACAAAAACAGGTGGAAAAGAAAAGACACATGTTAACTGCAAAATAATTAAGAATTATGTGTGAAACCATCAGGAACCCTTTAGTCTCCAGCGCCACCATTTTCCAGATCTGCAACCTACCTGGAGTCTCCAGAAGTGCAAGGTCTCAGGATCTCAGAGACTTAGGTTAGCTAAAGAATCCTAAAAAATGACCCGCACTTGATAAGAATCACAAGCTGAAGTGTTATAAAATACATGAAGACTGGGTTTTTATAGGCCTTATAAACCGACAGCTTGAGAGTGACTCCTGAAGGACCAGCACCACATCCTCTTGTACCACTGTTTGAAGAATTTATCTTCCAGAATCTGGCAGTAAGTTTTGGAAGATCATTTTTAGTCCATCTCTGCAAGACAGACATTTCAGGATAAGAGATGGACTAAAAGTGAACTCAAACACCTTACTGCCAGATTCTGGATAAATTCTTCAAACAGTGGTACAAGAGGATGTGGTGCTGGTCCTTCAGGAGTCATTCTCAAGCTGTCTGTCTATAAGCCCTATTAAAACCCAGTCTTCATGTATTTTATAACACTTCAGCTTGTGATTCTTATCAAGTGCAGGTCATTTTTTAGGATTCTTTAGCTAACCTAAGTCTCTGAGATCCTAACACCTTGCACTTCTGGAGACTCCAGGTAGGTTGCAGCTCTGGAAAATGGTGGCGCTGGAGACTAAAGGGTTCCTGATGGTTTCACACATAATTCTTAATTATTTTGCAGTTAACGTGTCTTTTCTTTTCCACCTGTTTTTGTCTGACCCCGCTGACCCAATGAGCATTTTGCTGTCCCTTGGTCATGCTTTAACTTTGCAATTTCTAGTATTGCATTAGTATTGCGTCCTTCTCATGAGTATTTAATAATTTTTGACTTTTCAGTCTGAGTTAAATCTCTTTTTTGGCTCATTTTGCCTGTAAAAGAAAACTTGCCTAATAATTCTGCACACCTGAATATAAGGCATTTTTCATTTCCAGCCTTCATGAACAATTATATATCACTTATAAATGATTAAAAACAATATTAATAGTAGTTATTAAGATTGATGTGGATTGGAATTGGTAAAATGTGCTTGGGAAAAAAATATGATCAGAAAATCAACTTGCCTAATAATTCTGCACTCCCTGTAGTTTCAAAGTTACTTCTAGTCAGTAGAATGTCTGTTTGGGAACATCAAAATAAAGTGTTAGCAGATATTAAGTCTACTAATACTCCAATGACTGCTAGTTGACATTTAGTTGCAAAGTTACTTATAGTTAGTAGAATGTCTAAAGTGGACTATTGAAATAAAGTGTAACCTTTTTTGTTTTGCAGTGTGGAAGAAGCTTTGATTTAGATCAAGAAGTTTGGTGGCTTTCAGAGTGACTGAACAGTGTCAGAATAAAAATGTGAAGATCATTAGGAAGTTCAGCTCTAATGTGGGCATTACGGTGTATTCAGTGAATACCTAGAGGTACTTTGGTATACATGTGTTGCGGTAAGACATCTAAGCAGAACACAATCTCTTGTAAGCTCTTGAGCTGGTCGTTTGTAATTGTGTCAGGTGAAGTTCACAGGATTTACAGAACAAACCCTACACAGATCTGTGGGCTTTGTGGAAACAGTCCAACTCCATCCAAAACCCACTGCAGAACTACAAAAGAAAAGAGACGGAGAACAAAGTGTGCAGGACAAGATAAAAAAAAATGAGCAGAATAAAGTCCCTTGGGACATTGATTAAATACGACCAAGACAAGCGCACGCAAGAACAGCGTCTCAAAGAGAAGCGCAGCAGGTGAGCGCAGTGAAAGATGAGACGGGAAAAGAGAACAAGTGCATAGTGTAATTGAATAATAACTCTTTTTAGCTGCCTTCCTCCATAGATAAAGTTACAACCAGTGATATTTGTGCTACATCTTTCAATAAAAATGATTAGCAGTGGAACTTTTCAGAAACATTTAACAAGACCTTTCTCCATTTCTCAAGAGGATGAGAAAATGTTCATGTTCATGCAGATCTTAAACAGGCATTAGAACAGAAAGGTCTTTGTCTAACATTTATATCAAATATTGATATGGCCATAAATGGTGCAGAATACAAAATGAGAGAACACTGAATATCTATATCCATATACAAGTGCTGCAGCTTTGACATTCAATTTTCCCTGAAAGCCCTGTATACATGCATTATGATTGCTCTTATCCTGCTTGTGTACACTATCGTGTATCTACTTACAGCTGCACTAATGGAAACAGTGACAAACCTCTTAAAACAAATTAACCGCAGTAATGCTCTCCCACACATTCCACTATGCCGTCACTACTAACAACAGACAACAATCTGTCTCAGGGTCTGACTTTTTGCTTTCAATTGATCTGATTTTTACATTATTTACATACAATTTAATAGAATAAAACTCCTAAATGATTGCTTTCAAAGAAAGAAACACAACTATGGAAACTCAGCAAGTACATTACAACTAGATGTTTTCATGTCTTGGAGTTGGCCTGACAATTTTTCCACATTTTTCCATGTCTCTTACATCAGTGTTCTGATGTTTAGTTTGGGCTCTCAGGGACAACACATAGACAGCAAAAAATCCTGCTCTTAACAGGGAAATTTGACAAAAATACTATCTAAATCTAAAATACTATTGATATCTTAAAAATCTAGATACATTTATACACTGATACTACCGATCAAACGTTTGGGGTAAAATTTATTGAAATAAATGCTGTTCTTTTGAAGAATCCTGAAAAAAAAAATGTATTATGCTTTCTACAAAAATATTAAGCAGCACTGTTTTCAACATTGATAATAATCAGAAATCTTTCTTGAGCATCAAATCATCATATTAGAATGATTTCTGAAGGATCATGTGACACTGAAGACTGAGTAATGATGCTGAAAATTCAGCTTAGACATCACAGGAAGAAATTACATTTTAAAATATACTCAAATAGAAACCAGTTATTTTAAATTGTAATAATATTTCATTATATTACTGTATTAATAAACAGCTTTGGAGAGCATAAGATACTTTTTTCATTTTTTAAAAAAAACTTCCCAATGTTTTTAGCAGTAGGGTATACAGGAAAACAATTTAAAAAAGGCTTCTTTTTTTCAGAGTCAGAATTGCATTTAATATTAAGACTAAAAGGATACTCTTCAAGGCTCCGGATGTCCACTGCCAGAATCTTGGGTTTCCCAGTCCTGGCCCTCTTGGCAGGAGTTTTAAAGCAAGCCGGTCCACTCAGCTCACACAGGTCAATGAGGTCTTCCACAGATATACGCGGAGACACTTCTGCTTTCAGCTCGCTCAGCTTGAGTGGCTCGCGGCTCTGAGGGTGCAAAGAAATATGTGGTAAAACAACAGATTTGCAGCAGTGAGTGGTATTTTAAAAAATGTGAGAAAAAAATTATGTGTGGGTTGAAATGTTAGCCTGCCTGTTAGTGTTGAGCAGGAAAAACAGTGAAGAGTCTGAGTATATTCAAAGAAAACACATGCATATGTTCAATTCCTGCATCCTGCACTATGATGACACTATGATGTCCATTTTTACCGGATCACTTGATTCTCTTATCCAAATGCAAGGCTTTTCTTTTTCACTGCCATGTCGACAAAAATCAGAGCTGCTTTTAATGCCTCTAACTGTGTTCACCCCTGTGATCTCATATCCTTCGGACATCTCAACCTGAATGAATAATCAACACCTCAAGCTCAACCTGTCAAGACTGAGCTGCTGAAGATAGTTTCCAACTCAGTATCTCTCCATCTCGGATGAAAAAACACAGTTGTTACCCAGAGGTGAAAAAAAGTCCTAGAAGTCATCCAAGATGACCAGCGCACATTCAGTGAACACATCAAAGCACTCACACAGTTTTGCAGCATTATGACGCACAACTTCAGAAAAAAAAAAGTTTAATCAACCTTTTTTTTTTCAGATTGCAGAGGCTGAGATTATCATTATTGCACTCGACCTTAAACCACAAGTAGAAACAAAACCAAATATGTTTAGATGTCAGTCAAACGGTCTTTTCCTGACAAAATATTTTTAAGTTAAAAGTCTGTAAGACTAGCTATTTTTTATTCAAAGCGACAGCTCACCAGCCTACCTGTATGTGCAGCATGACCCCTCAAGGGCATCCAAAATACTGCTGCTTAATTCACAGTTAACCGCCAGAAATTCTATCACAAGCTGTTGTCAGAAATCCTCACAAGTTGCATTTTTGCTTAAGTCTAGACGGGGTGCCCAAACTTGCCTGAATCTAAATCAAGACACACTTTTTCTGGCCTACCATTGCAGCCGATGCCCTGGGCCCCTGTTACCTTAGATCTATTATCAAACCCTGTTCTTCCCAGCCCGTTTGGAGGAATTAGCTCCATGCAGTCTCCCACCTGTCTGGAAATGTCTCCATCTGTGCCACATCCTGATCATTAAAAGAGCAGCAAATGGACCAGTTGAACTCAAAAGGACACTATCCATTCTCACATAAATATCATTTCTCCCACTCGACTAAAAAGCATAGCAATACAGCAATATCATAGCTCTAATTGGCACTTCAGGTTCAGGCACATTAGATCTTTATCAGGAAGGACCAATTTTAATAGGCACAATAGGAGTGAATAACAATCACTGTTCCTGCATATCTTCCCTATACCTCAACACTGGCCAAATTATCAAACAAATCATCTACAGTAACAGCAGAATGTGAGTGGATTACAAATAGGGGTGGGCAGTATGACCAATCTAATATAACAACAAAGTGTAATTTTATAAAAATCATTTTCCTTAGCAGTATTTTATCCCTTTTTCCATTTGAAAGATTGAAATATATTTAAACCTCTGCATTCCTGTTGCTCAAACAGCAGAGCAAGGCACTAGCAATGCTGACATCATGTGTTCAATTCCCATGGAATCCATTAACTTTGTTGTGTTCGCCAGAGGAGAGCTGGCCCTCCGACTAAGCCTGGGGTTTTCTCCATTTTAACACCTATTTGCCACTTGTTTGTCACCAGATGTCACCTGTTGGAGTTTGTGTTCCTTGCCGTTGTCGCCTTTGGCTTGCTTAGTTGGGGACACTTGACATTTGACTTGACATTTGATATTCAACAGTGCTTTGATCTGCCTGCATCGACACTATTCTTTAAGAGCTGCTGTGCAGCTAAAATAATGTACCAGTTATCAATGTAAAGCTGCTTTGACACAATCTACATTGTAAAAAGCGCTATATAAATAAAGGTGACGTGACTTGACTTGACTTGAATGATTTCTTAGGATAAAAGCATCTGGCAAATGCAAAAATGTAAAATGTGTTAAATTAAAGGATTAGTTCACTTCAGAATTAAAATTTCCTGATAATTCACTCACCCCCATGTCATCCAAGATGTTTTTCTTTCTTCAGTCGAAAAGAAATTATGGTTTTTGAGGAAAACATTCCAGGATTTTTCTCCATATAGTGGACTTCACTGGCTAAAAAAATAAAAATTTATATACTTTTTAACCACAAATGCTGTGATACACCACACATTATGTAATCACGTTGGAAAGGTCAGGTGTGACGTAGGTGAAAGTACTGCGGAAGGGCGAAAAACTCATTTTCTCCTCCAACTTCAACATCGTCCGATATCGTTGTTTTATCTTTTTTTATAAAGGGCGTTTGACTTTTGCAGAGCAGTGCAAGACGAGCATTTGTGGTTAAAAAGTATGTAATTTTTTTAATATATAAAATGACCAATCATATCACTAAATAAGACTCTTACGTCTGGGATCGTGTAGAACGCTTTGAAGCTAGTCTGGCTATCACCAGACCAAGCTCAATTTAAAATTGAACATTGGTCTGAGGAGTTTGCTATGTATTTCCTACTGCACAAGAGGCGTGATCAACGAGCATTAGTCACGCAATTGGATAGTCCTTCAACCAATCATATCAACGATCCGGGTGACGTACTTTGCAGAGCGATGCGAAAACTCCTGACAGGTTTACCGTGTGTCTCAATCAGCTCCCTAGTTCAGTAGTCAGGGCACTGATCAGGGAATCAGCCACATTCACTTTCATGATATGCTGATTCACGACCTAGGGAACTAGGGAGCTGATTGAGACGCAGGTTTAGTTTGTATTTGTTTGTAGCATTGATCCGCGGTTTGCAGAACCAGCAATGGCATCGAGCGATTTTTGCAGGTTGTGCAAAAAACATGAAAGTGATCGGTATTTACACCCACTCGAGCAATTTGTTTGCTAACTAAAGAAGTCATTCAGCATCGTCGAAAGTTTAAAAGGCGACTCTGATACTGTTCAGCATCATCGCCGTTTGTAATCTTCCTATGAAGAGACTGTCGGATCAACGCTCTGCTACATTTCTGTCAGATAAGGTAAATGTTTAACACAATCGGCGTCACTGTGATTGTGCATTGTTATATTGAAGTGATGGGTAGATCAGATAGAATTTGAAAGATGCTTGCCGTCGCTTCTCTATCGTCATCGTGTTATACCCGCCAATAGCGAGCAAGGTGGATAAGCCAGTCTGTGATTGGTTCCCGCAAAAGTGTAACAGCGCAGCAGAAATGAATGCACAGGTTTCCAGACTGAGTTGCCGAGCGAAATCAAATCGCCGGCAGATCAGGCTGGGTTTACCCAGACTACTTTGAAGCTGCATTTAAACTACAATTTGGACCTTCAATCCACTGGTAGCAGTTGAAGTCCACTATATGGAGAAAAATCCTGGAATGTTTTCCTCAAAATCCTTAATATCTTTTTGACTGAAGAAAGAAAGACATAAACATCTTGGATGACATGGGGATGAGCAACTTATCAGGAAATTTGAATTCTGAAGTGAACTAATCCTTTAACACTCAAAAATAAAGGTTCTTTATAGGCATCCATGGTTCCATGAAGAACTTTCAACATCCATCAATCTTTCCTTTCCATTTCCATTATAGTGGAAAAAGGTTCTTTAGATTATTAAAATGTTCTTCACACTAATAAAATTGGTTCTTTTAAGAAATGTTTTTACTGTATTTGTGATCAAAATAAATCTTGGTCTTGGTGAGCACAAGAGACTTCTTTCAAAAACTTTTGGCAGGTAGTTTATGTATAAAGTAAATTTTGAGATTGATTTCACAATTGATTAGTGACAAAAGCACCAGTGGGTGCATGGCATACATACGGTCATACCGTCCCACCCTAATAACAATCCGCATTATCGCTGAATTCCACACTTCTAGGAGCAGGACTCTGAAACAAAGGGCAACAGCACAGGAAAGGGCAGTGGGGTGGGGGGATATCTCGTAAATGTCAATGTTCAGTAGCCCATGAAATCAGTCCAATCAGTCACAGAGTACCAGCCTCCCACAGAGTGCAGCCAATTACCTATGAGGTCACCTTAGCAATGGAGGTAAGTTTGAGGAATGGAGGGAGGCTGATGTCCAATGGGTTCTGGTTTTAAAGTGCACTAGACCCGTAGGGCTTGTGGCATTCTCATCATTGCCTAAAGGAGGCCCTTGTGCCCTGGCTTCAGAAACTCTAAATGCAGGCAAGAGTCTTGACCTTTTATTATCACTGGTGACATTTCAATAGGCCGTAAACTTGCCTGTTTGGATGCTCTGTGGTTTCGCAGACGGCCAAGAGAATCGAAAGCCATTGAGCTGGTCTGATCACCAAGTCAAAATGGTAAATGTTTGGTCTCAAAGCTGAAAGAAGCTAGCCTTAAAAATGCAGAAATAATCAAATCCATGCAAACATTCCTGTGGGTATTTACGGTCTGAAAAGGATTACCAGTGCAAATCTGAAAACAAGCTTGAGTTTGAAAGGCTTAACATCTACATGACAGGTGCTGTCAAAAATGTATGCTATCTTTTATCAAAAATGATGAAGGATGGAGATCTTGCATAAATTCAGTCTTGTGACGATGCCCTGTGGTGCGTGAGAGGCATTTAACCATCCAACATCTGGCTGCACTGGAACAGGTGACGTGCTTAGGCTGCCACACATCAGAGAGTCTCACACAAAGTCTGGAATCGAAATAAAAAGACAGATCCAACACTTAAGAAAGGAGACAATGGTCTGCTCACTTTCCCCTCCTGTCCAATCAGAGCTCAACATTGCAGCGGCGAGGCCAAATACAGTAAATGGCACCAGTCCATCTAATCAAAGCTGTTGGAATATACTACTAAAAACAAAGAAAAGGGCATTTTGTTGAACACAAATAAAAAATCAGCTCACATACAGTGCAGTTATATTTCTGTTGATATACATCAAGTGTTTTTAAACTTTTTAATTTCGAGGTCAGACCCATATACTGTACTGTGTCTGACAGAAAGCATAATATTAATAAGACAAAATTAAATTATTAGCTTTGACTTGTCATTGTACTAAACTATATAAAACATAAAATGTAAAATTTATTTTTTATTGTATATTTGAATACATTTATATATATTGCTAGTAAATATATTTTAAATATTTATATGTAGTCAATTAACAGCTTTTTTTTTTGCTTCCCAATATTTGAAAATTATATTTTAAATTCAACTTTGCATAATAAATATTATTCCAAACCAGTATTACCAAAAAATAGTGCCATATAACTAGTGAAAAAGTGAAAGGCATCAACTGCGATGAAAAACTGTCTTTAAAATACAACACTTAAAGGTGCCCAAGAATGCTTTTTCACAAGATGTAATATAAGTCTAAGGTGTCCCCTGAATGTGTCTGTGAAGTTTCAGCTCAAAATACCCCATAGATTTTTTTAAATTAATTTTTTTAACTGCCTATTTTGGGGCATCATTAACTATGCACTGATTTTTTCAGCGCGCCGCCCCTTTAATTCACGTGCTCCCTGCCACACGAGCTCTCGATTATATTACAGCACATTTACAAAGTTCACACAGCTAATATAACGCTCAAATGGATCTTTACAAGATGTTCGTCATGCATGCTGTATGCATGCTTCGAATTATGTGAGTAAAGTATTTATTTTGATGTTTATATTTGATTCTCTATGAGTTTGAGGCTATGCTCTGTGGCTAACGGCTAATGCTACACTGTTGGAGAGATTTATAAAGAATGAAGTTGTGTTTATGCATTATACAGACTGCAAGTGTTTAAAAATGAAAATAGCGACGGCTCTTGTCTCCGTGAATTCAGTAAGAAACGATGGTAACTTTAACCTCATTTAACAGTACATTAGCAACATGCTAATGAAACATTTAGATAGACAATTTACAAATATCAGTAAAAATATCATGCTATCATGGATCATGTCAGTTATTATTGCTCCATCTGTCATTTTCGCTGTTGTTCTTGCTTACCTAGTCTGTTGATTCACCTGTGCAGATCCAGACGTTACTGGCTGCCCTTGTCTAATGCCTTTCATAATGTTGGGAACATGGGCTGGCATATGCAAATATTGGGGCGTACACCCCGACTGTTACGTAACAGTCGGTGTTATGTTGAGATCTGCGTGTTTTCCGGAAGTCTTTTAAACAAATGAGATTTACATAAGAAAGAGAAAGCAATGGAGTCTGAAACTCAATGTATGTCTTTTCCATGTACTGAACTCTTGTTATTCAACTATGCCGAGGTAAATTCAAATTTTGAATCTAGGGCACCTTTAAACAAGTGTATATCACAAGGAACATTGCAACACTCTAATTAAAAGTTAGTAGACATGTACACTACCAGCCAAAAGCAGCAAATCAGCATATTAGAATGATTTCTGAAGGATCATGTGACACTGAAGACTGGAGTAATGATGCTGAAAATTCAGCTTTGATCACAGGAATAAATTACATTTTACAAATTTTTCAAATAGAAAACAGTTATTTTAAATTGTAATAATATTTCACAATATTACTGTTTTTATTGTATTTTTAATTAAATAAATGCAGCCTTGGTGAGCAGATGAAACTTCTTTTAAAAACAAAAAAAAATCTTACAGCTTCCAAACTGTTCAAAGTTACTTATAGTCAACAGAATGTGTAAAAAGGACCATCAAAATAAAGTGTAACCAAATACTTTTTTTCTGTACAATAATAACATCACAGTGGGAATGTAGTTTGCTCATTGCTAATATATTCAGTTTTTTGTTTTGTTACTTATTTGCCTCAGCAGAGCTGGAAGATAGGTGATTACAGATATCAGGTTCCTTAATGTCCAACACATGAAACACACTGACACTGAGACGCCCACATACTAAAGGACAGCATTAAGACCACATGACTTGTAACTCAGTGGCCCAACAACACCAATTCACATAAAGAATTGAACAGCAAAACAGTACAGCAGCAATCTGCATTATTTATCCAACATGAGGTAAATATTGTCTCATAAAGACTCATAGACATGAGTAGTACACTACAATGATATTTGAGAACACAATACAGGTCCACTCACTTCGAGATTTTTGGTCGTGACAATAACCTCAGTTCACTGAGAAGTCATTTGCTCTGTCATTCCAACAGTCGATTATTAACAGGTGAACACAAAGGCCATGTACACAGCTTAAAAGGAATGTTTTTAAGAGGATTACCCACAGGCTCTTTGTGTTAGAGTGGCATGTTACTGAGAACCTTGTTATTGAGTTATTGAGTAAACTAGCTTATTCACGAAACAAGCAGTAAATAGCCTTTAAAAGCAGCTAGTAAAGTCGGACTAATGGAGGGAGATTCTTCACAACATGGACTGACATTACTGTGCGTTTAATGGCTGGGACTTTAATGAGCAACTGATAGAACTGTTTGAAGGACTAAAGCTCAGAAATGAGTCTCAAACAGCATCAGGATTCTCCTGTAAATCTAGACAGGTCTTAAAGGGATAGTTCACCCAAAAATGAAAATTTGATGTTTGTCTGCTTACCCCCAGCACATCCAAGATGTAGGTGACTTTGTTTCTTCAGTAGAACACAAATGATGATTTTTAACTCCAACCGTTGCCGTCTGTCAGTCAAATAATGCTAGTGGATGGGAACTTCTACTATAAGAGTAAATAAAACTTGCATAGACAAGTCCAAATTAAACCCTGCGGCTCGTGATGACACATTGATGTCCTAAGACACGAAATGATCGGTTTGTGCGAGAAACCGAACAGTATTTATATCATTTTTACCTGTAATACACCACTATGTCCAACTGCATTCATCACTCGATTCGTTTGGTCTGATCGCGCTCTGACAGCGGCAGTGATGTCCCGCGCATATACTTCAATGAGAGCGAGACATCACTGCCGCTGTCAGAGCGCGATCAGACCTTACTAACGAGTGCTGCACGCGGTTGGACATAGTGGTGTATTACAGTTAAAAAATGATATAAATACTGCTCGGTTTATCGCACAAACCGATCGTTTGGATCGCAACGGTTGGAGTTAAAAATCATCATTTGTGTTCTACTGAGGAAACAAAGTCACCTACATCTTGGATGCACTGGGGGTAAGCAGATAAACATCAAATTTTCATTTTTGGGTGAACTATCCCTTTAAAATGCAGAGAAATAGCATTTCTCTAACCTTACAAAAACGTATCAGTCCAGTTCAGACAATACATTGCAACACATTTATGCTTAAATTAAATGTTAAGTGTAGAAAAAAGCAAAATATGTAATTGATTTTGAGTTTTCAGCTCGCACCAAACGATGCACATATGGTCTGGGAAATTCTAATTCAATCACAGAAATATATTGCCTTTTTACATAACACATTTCAAATCAAGTCTAGCCAGTGTTATGCATCCATATCAGGTATGACCATTTGATTATACTTTATTGCAGTCAGTAACCATCACAATAAAAGGCATATTGTGGTTATTACTGTTCATCGTGACAGCAATTTCAGAACGACGCCATCTACAACTACTAAAAACGCATTCAGCCATGCACACGATGTTTCTCATAATCAGTCGAAGTCACTGGTATCATCATCTCTATCGCGCACACACACACGCTCACTGGCAGACGGTCTGGCTGCGAGTTCCGACTTGTTGGAGTCAGGCTTTAGTGACGGCGCCTGTCAGATGGCCGACAAAAAGAGAGAGAAAGAGCTTGTTCAGCAGACACATCATGCTCTAATGACCAGGAGATGACAATCAACAGCAGGCCTAACCGCACCATTTACCACCCGAAACACAGCTAGAGAGAACACCAGTGATACTGCACAGAGAAAATGTACGACAAAGGATGAATAAATGGGTCATTGACAAATACGTTTTTTAAAAGAGTAAAAAAACATAATGGAGATATAATTAATTTTGAAGTTTTATTAAGTGATAACAGTGATATTATGTTTTTTTATAATCAGTTAAAGGTGCAGTATGTAATAATTTTGGCCGCTAGAGGTCGCTAGAGGCCTATTCAAAACAAAGGCGTAGCTTGATGACGCCAAGTATTAGAGCGGAATCTTGGGACATGTGGTCTCCACCTCAACGGACATTGCAAAAGAATAGAGATTTGAGAAGAAATCATGTTCATGGATGTGATTATTAGCATTACTATAGTATGAAGCAGAGCAGGACCGAGTGTTGTGGGAGCTGAACGAGGCCGCTGGAGCGATTGCACAACACACGCCTCATGAGCAGCAGATATTTTATGCCACAGTCGCCGGCGCTGCTTTCGCTATTCCGGTCATGAGTATGAGGTAACACAGCACTGTTTATCATATTAGATACATTTGAGTGTGTTGAAAATGATGTCATAACGTTACTCTGTGCGTTCACTCGGTGGCTGCTGTGAGACACTGTTACACACTGCAGTATGATAGATCGATTTTAGAATATCATATTAAATGCTGGATGGCTTGTGTTGATAAATGGCATGCAATTCATTTTAACACATATTGTATGATGGAGAAAATTCTGTATTACTGTTACTAAAAATAAAGCTGCATCTGATTATGCTATGTTAGCTACTTGACAAAATAGTGTTTTTCTCTGAGGCATGGTAAAGCATGGTACTCGCAAAAAATCAAGAAAATTAGAGTTAAACAATAAGACTAAACATGTTGAGCTTTATAACAATAATTCGTTTTCTGTCTATAAATATATTAAAACAGTTGTTCCCTTGTCTATTAAAACATGTAATATATTAAAGCATCTTTGGTGTTTCCATGGTTTCTACAAAATAAAAACCGAGGGTAACGCGGGTTGTTGGAAACATTTGGGATATTGTAAGTACTCAAGTGAACAAAATATATAACACTGGCCTAGTGGTTTTTGGATATTTTACTGCAAAAACATTACATATTGCACCTTTAACATTGCTTTTGTCATTTTTTACAAGATGGACAAAATTTGTTGCCAAAAAGTCATATCGGTTTTACCGAATGACGATATTTTCAAACAATGCTAACAGGCTGATATCTAGGCAACAAAAGGACAATCAAACATTTCATATTTAGTACAAGTTTTTCAAATATTACAACATTTTCCATGTTTTATAGCGGTTGTACCAAATGACCTGATATTTCGGGACGCGTGTATGAGTGAAAACATGAATTTGTCAAAGAGTTAAGACAGAGTTAGTCACTTTGCTTCACGACCATGTGGTCTTTTGCAGGTGTCTGAATGATGTCACATCCTGTCACATGATACTGACTGCATGACTTGATCCAAAATGGTCCCTTATTCGGTTACGCCGAATGACATCAATGAAATTAATTTTTCCAGACATTCTTTCTCATAACAAAAGCGACGACTTCTACACATAATTTTAATCCCATTTTGCACTATGTTGATATATGATGTTGTAAAATAATGCCAGAATAAAAAAATATATACATTTATTACATTTTATGATATTTTAATCACAAATGAAATGGCTGTATTAGCCTTTGGACGGTTAAACCGAATGACTTCTTCTGAAATCTTTAAAATACCTTTATATGTAGCAAAAATTATTTAAAACCTTTTGGATTCAATAAAAGAGATCTAGTTGTACTATCTTACATACTTTGGATGTCATATCTTTGTTTTTCATTATCATTAAGGCCTTTGGACACAAAAAAATGACCCGTCACGTCATTGACCCAAATACTAGTCCAAACAGAAAATAAATAAAAATTTGGATGGTCTTATATGACCCAGGAGAATGTGTCTAAAATAGTTAAACTGGTTCAAAACATGCACTAAAGACTCATTAAGTAGCTGTAGTACGCTTGGTTTAAGTTCATAACTGCCACTGAGAACCGATTCTACACAAACCCTCTTGGTTCAAAGCTACAACCTTTTGTTTACCAGTCCAAATCACACTTGAGATGCTTTCTAGCTGGTTATTGTCACTTGCTGTTAACTGCTTATGTAAGAATGCATTTGCTAAGATTGTTAAATGTAAATGTATGTGTGAGTGTGTAGGCATGTGAGACCCTGAGCGTTTATCAGCCTTTCACAGATACAGATATAGCTAGATATCGCTGAAGTAGAGCATTTCCAGACATCAGGCTGTGTTCAGTCAGAGAATAGAGAGAGATTAGGTCAACAGCTGAGTGTTTGTGAAGCTCAGCGCTGCCTTGGTCCCATCGCTGATGAATCGCAAACAGAGAGCCAAACGCAAAGAGGTAAAAGGTTAGATAGACATTCTCAGTGTGACTCAAAATGCATCTCACATCCTCATGGCACATAACCAGTCACATCGGTGCTAAGAAAAGCAATTTAATAGAATATGCCAATGCTTCTGAAGCAAGCAAAAACTTCCTAATGATGTGGCCGGATTATTATATTCATTAAGTGGCGGCGTAACTGATAATTTTTATCCTGGTTTTGCAGAAACACCTATAAAATATTTATTAAAGTATGTGAAGCCCCAGTGTTTAATATGTATATCTAGCTTAATAATTAACTTATTTCCATTATAAGAAAATGGGAAAAATCTGAAATTTAGGAAGCTAAACAGCAAATTTTAGGTAAAAATAACAAGCACCCCTAATTATAATAATAACCTTATATTATTAATACATTATATTGCTTATTAAGGTTAATTATTAATATTATTAATTACTATTATTAATACTGTTATTGTATTATATATCTATATAGATTCTCAACAACAAACAGCAGCCAAATGTGTTTAAAACTAATAATAATAATAATAATTCCTTACATTTATATAGCGGTTTTCTGGGCACTCAAAGCGCTTTACATATTGAAGGGGGAATCTCCTCAACCACCACCAATGTGCAGCATCCACCTGGATGATGCGACGGCAGCCATATTGCGCCAGAACGCCCACCACACACCAGCTGATTGGTGGAGAGGAGACAAAGTGATGAAGCCAATCAGTGTATGGGGATGATTAGGAGGCCATGATGGACAGAGGCCAATGGGCAAATTTGAAATACTCTTTTTGAAGGACATCCTGGGATTTTTAATGACCACAGAGAGTCAGGACCTCGGTTTAACGTCTCATCCGAAGGACGGTGCTTTTTGACAGTATAGTGTCCCCATCACTATACTGGGGCATTAGGACCCACACAGACCACAGGGTGAGCACCCCCTGCTGGCCTCACTAACACCTCTTCCAGCAGCAACCTAGATTTCCCAGGAGGTCTCCCATCCAGGTACTAACCAGGCTCAGCCCTGCTTAGCTTCAGTGGGCAACCAGTCTTGGGCTACAGGGTGATATGGCTGCTGGCTAGCCTTTAATAAGAATATGAAAAGTCTTCGTATTACCTTTGCTCTTTGGTATATGTCAAGCAGGAGATTTTCATAAAATGACAGGAAGAGTAACGAGCAAAATCAGAAGGTCAGGTCATCAGAAAGGTTGGATGAGAGCAGAAAATGGAATATTTATGGGTAAGGGTTGAAGTCTTGCATGCATTAAGACTTACTTTCACAAATTAATGGTGGCATGCGAGGCAACTGAGGTCAACTGATGCCTGTAACCTACATGTGAGAGTTTCCAGCAGAACAGATAGCCAGAACAAAATGTCCTACAACTACCTGTTCAACAACACCTGGAAGATTTGATTTATTGGTGCATTTATGCATTTCTATGAACTATTGAAAATATAGTTCACCCAAAACTGAAAATCTGTCATCATTTACTTGCACTCATGTCATTTTAAACTGTTTGTGATTCATCAGCGATGGGCCAAGGCAGCGCTAAGCTTCACAAACACTCAGCTGTTGACCTAATCTCTCTCTATTCTCTGACTGAACACAGCCTGATGTCTGGAAATGCATTGCTTCAGCGATATCTAGCTATATCTGTATCTGTGAAAGGCTGATAAACGCTCAGGGTCTCACATGCCTACACACTCACACATACATTTACATTTAACAATCTTAGCAAACGCATTAAAAAAAAGCATATTTTTATGTGATTAGTTTGCAAATATTCTATACTTTTATGTTTTTTAAATTACTTATGAACAGTCCTACACTTCTGAAATAAAAGTACACTATGTAACTTTTGGCCCTCTAGCAGTTAAAACCGCATGCATTTTGCAGAAAAACATTGTTTTGGTTGTGTTTCGGCTCTGCGTGACGGATGATTATGGTTCTTTCTCATAACTAAAAGAGAGAGATAGATTATCGTACAGCTCATAAAACATCCACTACTAAGCTTAAAGGTGCCCTAGAACTTTAAAAAAAAAAAGATGTAATATAAGTCTAAGGTGTCCCCTGAATGTGTCTATAAAGTTTCAGCTCAAAATACCCCATAGATTTTTTTTAATTAATTTTTTTAACTGCCTATTTTGGGGCATCATTATAAATGAGCCGATTCAGGGCTACTGGCCCTTTAATTCTCGTGCTCCACGCCCACAGAGCTCGCGCTTGCCTTGAACAGTGCATAAACAAAGTTTACACAGCTAATATAACCCTCAAATGGATCTTTACAAAGTGTTCGTCATTCATGCGGCATGCATGCGTCGGATTATATTGTTTACATTGATTCTGAATGAATTTGAGGCTGTGCTCCGTGGCTAACGGCTAATGCTACACTGTTGGAGAGATTTATAAAGAATGAAGTTGTGTTTGTGCATTATACAGACTGCAAGTGTTTAATAATGAAAACAGTGACGGCTCTTGTCTCCGTGAATACAGTAAGAAACGATGTTAACTTTAACCACATTTAACAGTACATTAGCAACATGCTAACGAAACATTTAGAAAGACAATTTACAAATATCACTAAAAATATCATGAAATCATGGATCATGTCAGTTATTATTGCTCCATCTGCCATTTTTCGCTATTGTTCTTGCTTGCTTACCTAGTCTGATGATTCACCTGTGCAGATCCAGACGTTCTGCCCTTGTCTAATGCCTTTCATAATGTTGGGAATATGGGCTGGCATATGCAAATATTGGGGGCGTACACCCCGACTGTTACGTAACAGTCGGTGTTATGTTGAGATTCGCCTGTTCTTCGGAGGTCTTTTAAACAAATGAGATTTATATAAGGAGGAGGAAACAATGGAGTTTGAGACTCACTGTATGTCATTTCCATGTACTGAACTCTTGTTATTCAACTATGCCAAGATAAATTCAATTTTTCATTCGAGGGCACCTTTAAGAGATATAACCAGTGTAGATGGAAAGGATGAAAAACTCCATCTCTGTGTCACTTTTAAATAATTTCAAATCCATCAATTCTCTCCATCACCGAAAAGCCAAGCCAATGTTGATTCTGGTTTTATTACAAGCTTTTTCAGTTTCTCTTTTTGCCACCAGACTCTCCTTTGTTTGAACCGGGTGATTCCTCAATGTAAACCTTTTTCGTTCGTTGTGACAAATTATGCCACTCCCACACCAGCTGGAGCAACTTTTCTCTATTTACGGATATGATGAGACAGGCACGGGCGAGTGACGTATAAATGCAATTTACTGTCAAAACCATCTCGTCAGGTCTAAAATATTAACGCTTATAATAGGCTTACCATAGTGAATCAGGGTAAGACAAAAACACCTTTTGGAAGAATTGATAATGTATTGACTCATTATTTAAACTTTCTTAATTTTGAAAAAAAAAGAAGATACATAGACCATACCTTTGCCATCTTCCAATTTACCTCTGCTTTAGGCAGGCACTGGAAAGTTTATTAGCGAGCTAAAGCATCTCATTAGGAAATGTGGGTGGCTGAGATCATGAGTGGCTAAACTCACCACTTTTCTGACTGCAAACCTTCATGGATCATTTGATTAGCAGTGGGTAATTGGCTCCATCCTTCATACTCTCTGACTTTACCTTTCGGCACAAGGCAATCTTTAAAATCCCAAAAGGGCAAAAGGAACTCAGCAAGATGTCGAAGGCGATTACTGTAATAAAGGTCACTCTGTTGTTTAGGATTTTTACCTTTATATTTCCAATAGCAACTACTCTCATGACAGTAATATAACAGAGAAAGAGAGTTTCTCTCAAAAGTTAGTTGTTGGCCTTTCACCACTAAAAACCAACTACATTCACCAAAATGAAGGAAAACAGTTTGATTACAGTAAATAATCTTCTGAAATGACATCTGACTGTTGACTGTTATAAGCAAAGCTTCTTTCTGAGATGACTGACTATGGAGCTGAGGCACTCAGAGGTCAAAGGTCAATTCAGGACACTTACCAGGTCCGTTTTGGTCAGGTCCTGATATTCCGAAGAGTAAAAGGAGGGTGTTTTCCCGAAGCTGTTGCTGTCACTGGCAGTTTTGTTTGGCTGGGCATGCTGACGATAAGTGGCACTTTTAGGAGTCCAGCAGAAAAGGTTGATGGATTCCCGGACACAGCGTTCAATGTCGATCTCTGAATGCAAAACAGGAAAGAGAGAATTGTTGACCAAGGCTGTATTTATTTGATCAAAAATACAGTAAGAACAGTAATATTGTGAAATATTATTAAAATTTGAAAGAATTGGTTTCTATTTTGATATACTTTATAATGTAATTTATTCCTGTGATGGAAAAACTGAATTTTTCAGCATCATTACTCCAGTCTTCAGTGTCACATGATCCTTCAGAAATCATTCTAATATGATGATTTGATGCTCAAGAAACATTTCTGATTATTATCAATGTTGAAAACAGTTGCGCTGAACGATATCGATGTATAATATTTTTGTGGTAACCGTGATACAATTTAAGTCAGGACTTTGATGAATAGAAAGCTAAAAAAACAGCATTTATTAGAAATCTTTTATAACATTATAAAATCCCTAAAAAAAAAAATCACTTTTGATCAATTTAATGCATTCTTGATGAACAGAAGTATTATTTCTTTCAAAAAAATAATAATAATTCTTACTGACCCCAAACTTTTAAACGGTAGTGTATATGTAGTGATGTAAAGCACAAATCGTGCTTTAGGATAGTGATCCTAAATAAAATTATTTCATTATGATAAGCAAGTCCTAAGCTATTGAATACTTGCAGTTCTGGGTGATTTGAATATCTTAAAGTAATAGTTCACACAAAAATAAACATTTTGTCATCATTTACTCACCCTCAAATTGTTCCAAACCTGTATGAGTTTCTTTCTTCTGTTGAACACAAAAGAAGATATTTTCAACAATGTCGGTAACCAGACAGTTGACAGCACCCATTGACTTCCATAGTATGAAAAAAAAATACTATGGAAGTCAATGGGTGCTGTCAACTGCCTAGTTACTGACATTCTTCAAAATATCTTCTTTTGTGTTCAACAGAAGAATGAAACTCATACAAATTTGGAACAACATGAGGGAAAGTAAATGATGACAAATTTTTTGGGTGAACTATCACTTTAAGAGTGCTAAGAAGAATAGCAACTTTATGCTCATTTGGCAAAGCCACAGGAGAATTACAGACTGTCTAACTTCCGCCTTGGATGACCTTGGAAACCCTCTCCAGAGTTTCCCTCCAACTGATCCAGAGACTCTGACTCCCTGCCAATGCTTCATTCAGTCAAAAACAAATTTAGTGAAGACATCAACACTTCATTCACACCCTCACAGCAGCAGATGAAGAGTAGAAGGGGAGATTCAACTGCTTCCTTCAAATGCTAAGCGAACTCTGTTGAGCCATGAGCCTTAAACCGGAGATTAAAGTGAAAGTGATTCACATGGATATAAACAAATCAAGAATTCTTTCCTCGCTATCTCACTCAATTTCTATCCTGTTAGTGAAAAAAGTATCCCTAATGAAGTGGTTTAGCCTGTTTGGTCTCCTATTCAAATCAAGCCGAGTGTGACAGCTTCATTTTATTTAAGAGGATATGATCTGAATACTGGATTATAAACACTGGACTTACTCTGAGGGGCTGTGATTACTGTCCTCCAAAGTAGCATAAGAGAGACTGAGCGAGAGAGAAAGAGAAGCTTTTAAAAAATATACATATAGATATACAGTGGGTACGGAAAGTATTCAGACCCCCTTAAATTTTTCACTCTTTGTTATATTGCAGTCATTTGCTAAAATCATTTAAGTTCATTTTTTTCCTCATTAATATACACACAGCACACCATATTGACAGAAAAACACAGAATTGTTGACATTTTTGCAGATTTATTAAAAAAGAAAAACTGAAATATCACATGGTCCTAAGTATTCAGACCCTTTGCTGTGACACTCATATATTTAACTCAGGTGCTGTCCATTTCTTCTGATCATCCTTGAGATGGTTCTACACCTTCATTTGAGTCCAGCTGTGTTTGATTATACTGATTGGACTTGATTAGGAAACCCACACACCTGTCTATATAAGACCTTACAGCTCACAGTGCATGTCAGAGCAAATGAGAATCATGAGGTCAAAGGAACTGCCTGAAGAGCTCAGAGACAGAACTGTGGCAAGGCACAGAACTGGCCAAGGTTACAAAACTGCTGCACTTAGGGTTCCTTAATTCTAAGCGGTATGTGTGGAGAAAACCAGGCACTGCTCATCACCTGTCCAATACAGTCTCAACAGTGAAGCATGGTGGTGGCAGCATCATGCTGTGGGGGTGTTTTTCAGCTGCAGGGACAGGACGACTGGTTTCAATCGAGGGAAAGATGAATGCGGCCAAGTACAGGGATATTCTGGACGAAAACCTTCTCCAGAGTGCTCAGGACCTCAGACTGGGCCGAAGGTTTACCTTCCAACAAGACAATGACCCTAAGCAGACAGCTAAAATAACGAAGGAGTGACTTCACAACAACTCTGTGACTGTTCTTGAATGGCCCAGCCAGAGTCCTGACTTAAACCCAATTGAGCATCTCTGGAGAGACCTAAAATGGCTGTCGACCAACGTTTACCATCCAACCTGACAGAACTGGAGAGGATCTGCAAGGAGGAATGGCAGAGGATCCTCAAATCCAGGTGTGAAAAACTTGTTGCATCTTTCCCAAAAAGACTCATGGCTGTATTAGATCAAAAGGGTGCTTTTTTTTTCTTTTTTAATAAATCTGCAAAAATGTCAACAATTCTGTGTTTTTCTGTCAATATGGGGTGCTGTGTGTACATTAATGAGGGGAAAAAAATGAACTTAAATGATTTTAGCAAATGGCTGCAATTTTTACAAAAAGTGAAAAATTTAAGGATGTCTGAATACTTTCCGTACCCACTTTATATAGATTTTTAATGCTTTTGAAAGAAGTCTCTTATGCTCACAAAGGCTTCATATATTTAATAAAAAAATACACTAAAAGCTTTAATATTGTGAAATATTATTACAAATTAAAATAACCGTTTTCTATTTTAATACATTTTAAAATGCAATTTATTCATGTGATCAAAGCTGAATTTTCAGCATCCTTACTCCATTCTTCAGTGTCACATGATCCTTCAGAAATCATTCTAATATGCTGACTTGCTGCTCAAGAAACATTTATTATTATTATCAATGTTGAAAACAGTTGTGCTACTTAATATTTTGTGGAGACAGTGAAATTCAGGATTCTTTGATGAATAGAACATTCAAAAGAACAGCATTTATTTGAATTATAAATGTTACATATTCCATCACATCTCAACACTCATGTTATGTTTGTCTTAAAATTTGTACACATTCTCAGAAAAAAAAAAAAGACTTGTCAATGCAAAAAATAAATGTGATTTTCATGTCTGGAACTTGACTACTGCATGCAACTGCAATCAAGTCAAGTGTCTTATATGCTTGTGTGAGAATTGCTATTTGTATGGCACACAGAGTTTCAGGCTATGTGATGTGTTTCAAATCAGTCACCTATGAGACTCATTCCTGATAAGATGGCAAGGAAGGCTTTGGAACAGAGACAGAGGAGGAGGAGGAGGATGAATGCAAACAGCATGAGAGATGAGACACCAATCAGTCAGTGCATTAGAGACTTGACAGATGATCCGCCTTTCCTCCAAACATCACCTCCCTGTCTCTCCTTCCGCTGACCCAAATCTAAAGGCTGAGATGAGGAATGGCATATGGATCTGGAGGTTCGAGAAATGCGCACATCATAAATATGGTGCTTGTCACCTCTGCAGTAACATACAATCCTCCCAATCGAAGAGAACAATGCATGCACCAGGGGTCCTTGACATGTGTGCCCCACATACAATCCAGACTCCATAAGAACTGTGTCTCAAATCCCAACCCTACACAGTGGCACAGAAGGAATGAGTAAAGACATTCAGTCACAATGCATGAATGTTGCATGAAACACCTTCACCTTCCAGCACAGTATTCCCACTGTAGTCAAGACAAATACCACGCAATCGAAAGACAGGTCTGGTTATGCATTCCACATTTCATCTTTATAAACACAGCTTTCGTCACAGTATTAGCTGCAGACGTTATCCAGACACTGATATTGACTTTCAGATGGCATGAAATGCATCTGGATTCAGTAGTAAAGGGGAATAAGAACTAAATGACAGAGTACTAAATTCTCTTGATTTCATCCTCTACAACTGAAGGAGTGAAGTCAGCCTCTACAGGATGTGGAACAGACATTATTATTATGCTTGTAACAACAATAACTGTAGTAACTACAATATTTTGGTGTAAACAAATGGTTATCATGGTAATTTTTTTTGGGCACCTGGTGGATGACTTCCTTTGTCGAGCACCCAACCTGAGCATTTTTGCCAGTGAAGGTGCGTGCTTTTGTCCCATTTTTGCAGAATTTCTATTATGAAATTATATCAGCGCTGAGACATGACTAAGTCCACTTGGTTGATTTAGAGGAAAACAACTAAATAAAAATATAAATTGAACTACTGTTCAAAAGTTTGGGGTAAGTAAGATTTGACAGTGTTTAAAACGCTGCAATTATTTCATAAAAATACAGTAAAAACAGTAATACTGTGAAATATTATTACAATTTAAAATAATTGTTTTCTATTTTAATATCTTGTCAAATGTAATTTATTCCAGTGATCATTACTCCAGTCTTCAGTGTCACATGATCCTTTAGAAATCATTTTAATATGATGATTTGGCATACATTTTTGGCATATACTCTGACTAGAATGTTTAAAAGAACAGAATTTATTTGAAAATAAGTTTTCAAAAAAAAATCACAAATGTCTTTACTGCCACTTCTTGCTGAGTAACAGTATTAATTTCTTTAAAAAAATATCTTACCAACCCCAAACTTTTGAATGCTAATGAAAAAAAAAATTTATAAAATGTTTATACCAAGATATACTGATTAGATTTTTTTGTATATTATGTAATATTAAATATTATTAAATAAACGTATAAAATATTTAATTTCAGCAATGTCTCATTTGTTTGGAAGAGGATTAGGGCCAAGCAATAATAAAAAAATAAAATCATCTCGAGATTAAAGTTGTTAAATTTCGGGAAAAAAGTCGTTAAATTTCGAGAAAAAAGTCGAAATAAAATGTTGAAAATAAACTCATTAAATTACGAGAAAAAACTCGTTAAATTTCAAGAAAAAAGTCGAAATAAAATTTTGAGAATAAACTCATTAAATTACGAGAAAAAACTCATTAAATTTCAAGAAAAAAGTCGAGATAAAATGTTGAGAATAAACTCGTTAAATTACGAGAAAAAAAACTTGTTAAATTTCGAGAAAAAAGTCGAGATAAAATGTTGAGAATAAAGTCATTAAATTACGAGAAAAAAACTCGTTAAATTACGAGAACAAATTCGTAATTCGACTTTTTTTCTTGTAATTTAATGACTTTATTCTCAACATTTTATCTCGACTTTTTTCTCGAAATTTAACAACTTTAATCTCGAGATGGTTTTATTTTTTTATTATTGCTTTGCCCTAATCCTCTTCCGTACATTTGCTATCATTAAAGAGTATCATATCAATATCATATCATAGCATCAACAGTACCACCCGCCTTTATTGGCGTCAATGTCAGCATGGCCCTTTAAAAAAAATGTCGGGCACTTACACTGAACACCACACAGATCTTCACAACTTCTCTTGACAGAACGGATTAATGTTAGCATGTCGATTCAGAGTCTACAAAGGGACAAAAGGGAGTGATTCAGGGCCATTTAACACCCATCAGCTCATGAATACACTTCATCACTACCATCGTTTTCCAGCCCACAGTTTCCAAAATGCACAAGAGGGGAAAGAATGGCCTTGATAAAGATGATAGCGGTTAGCTAAGACCTCTTTATGAGTGAATAAAAAAGACTGAGGAGAAAAATTCACCTCCATGACCTTTCTCAAACGAAATATAGCTTGCTTTTGAGATTTAAAACCAAAAAGAATGTCTGCAGTTGTGGCCAAAACAAAACACAGTCATGTATACAAACCCGGTCTCCATCATTTAATTAGCAACCTGCGTGAGAGAATAAAAATGAAAAAACGGTAACATGTTATTAACAAGTTGAGACGTTTGTGTATGGGAGGCAGGAATTAAAAGGCACAGATTCACCAACTCTATATTTAGCGCTAACAGAGTGTAAAGTAAACACAGTCATGTCGGAACAAGTGGGTCAAACAAACACGTTAGGACTGAGGAATGTGATGATGGTGCTTAAAGTCTCAATAGAAAAATGTCTTTGGATGCTATGGGAATGGGAGAAGAACATGGGCATAAATTAATAACGCACTTTAAAGTGTACAGTGTAAAATGGGGTTCTGTGGAAGAGGTTATTGTTTTTATGGTATATTGCAATATTTATTATAAAAGATTTAACCATGCACATCATTTTTTTTTTTATTCATGTGCCCTCATAATCTCTTCTCTGATGACGTGATTACTGGCGTGAGGACGTTTTTTCCTGTTCAAGAAGTCATTTCACTCAGAAATACGTCACAATATGAAAGAAAAGACTATCGCAACTTCCGTTTCATGCCGAAAAATTAACGGGGTTGAAGCGCTTGGAGGCATTTAAGCACATGCGTAAAAAAAGGTGATTCTAAAAACTAATTCAGGGGACCTTTAGTCATTACTTAAATATATATTGTTGTGAAAAAAATTGCTGTTAGACTTTTTACTTGTAATTGTTATTTTTTTGAGCTTGGATGACACAAATTATGCCTATTGATTCGATATACTATCATGACTTGTCATAGTTTAACATTTTCAGTTAATCAAAAATGTATTTAATTTTAAGTTCTGTTAATGTAAAATACAATCTGATGACGTGTAAACGTGTTTCATTGTTTTGAGTTGTATGAACACTTCTTTTAATTTAGATGAACTTAAGTTAAGTGAAACTGGGCTGGGATTTATATTTCCCATCATGCTTTGCCCATGGCACTTGAAAGGGAGAGTAAATGCTAAAATTAAGTGTTATATAATGTTTTTTGCACAAGATTAATGGTAAGGGAGATTTAGCAGTAATTAATGTTTTGTTATGCTAATTTAGAAGAGTTTCTGTTAATGTGGGTTTTTGGAGATTTACCATCATGGTGACAAGCGGTGCTTGGTAAGTTCATGTTAGAAATGCGTTTTATTGTGTCCAAAAAGCGTCTTCACCTTACTTAAAACATTATGTTGGATCAACTTAAATAGTTGCATTCATGTTGACAATTTTTAAGTTCATGTTACTTAGAAATGTGTTTTTATTGTGGAAAAAAAAACGTCTTCACCTTACTTAAAACATTATGTTGGATCAACTCAAAATATTGCTTTGAATTAATGTAATTCTCCCAATTGGCTTAAGTTAAAAATTCTAGTGGAAAATGTTAACATTTTTTTTTTGTTGAACCAATGTTTTATTTCTTAGAGTGTGTTTTATTTAGCAAGCCTGTAACCACCTAGATCATAGATGGAAAAGGCTATTTACAGCCGAAACTATTTACAAAGGAAATATATGATTTAAAGCTTTTTAACAGTTCTGGATGGATGTTGAGCCAAAAATATAGGACTAGTTCGCAAAAGTAGATTTTGACACAATCTCTAATATTTAGCAAATGATTCGATGGACAGTGGCGGTCCTAGAGGTAAAGATGCTCAGAATGAGGAATTCTACTATATGGTATTAATGTCGTGGGTATGTGCAAAAAAAAATAAAAAATAATTGCGTAATATACAATCCTTTACACAGTGAAAAACGCAAAGGCGCCCCCCAGTGGCCAATTTATTTTGAATTTCTCACAGGCCTCTAGGGCCGTGAGTCAAACAGGCCCAGCGAGTTTCATTCCGACTGGCCTCCGCTAACCTTATCTGATAGCTGCATGGAATTCATTGGCTGAAGTCAGCCGTGTTTTTTCGAGATACGCAAATATCCTCATAGATGGTCGCAGCACATTTTACAAAGACACCGCATGCCAGTTTTCAAGTCAATCTGACTGGTGTGTAGCTATAGTAGTTTTTTTTCCTTTTTTTTTTTCCATTTTATAACTTCACCAAGTGGCCAGTCACCGCATCCTTTTTAAGTGTATAGCGGGGATGGGCAACTCTGGTCCTGGAGGGCCAGTGTCCTGCAGAGTTTATCTCCATCCCTGATAAAAACTCACTTGCCTATAGCTTTCTACTAATTCTGAAGACCTTGATTAGCTGGTTCAGGTGTGTTTGATTAGGGTTGGAGCTAAACTCTGCTGGGCAGTGGCCCTCCAGGACTGAAGTTGCCCATCCCTGGTGTATAGAGTTTGGTGAAATGATCTCATTTCCTTCAAGAGGGATATCCGTTTTAGTAAAACCTGAACGTTTTGGCGTCCTGTCGCTGATGTGAATCAATTGACAATCAGAATCTTTCTGTACTGGTTTGGTTTCGATCAGGTGAAAAACCTAGAACTAGTTTGCAAAAGTAGCTTTTTAAAAAATTCAAAATACCCGAAAATTTCATAGAGTGACCATCAAATCAGAGACGTGCGTTTTATCCGCATCAAGTCAAGGATTCCAATGATATAGGACACTTGAGCCTGCAATGAATGGTTTAGGAGTTAAGAGCCATTACATTCGTTGTAGCGCCACCATCAGGCCAATTGGGGCGAGCCTTGGTGACGTTGTAGATGGGGTGGGTACTAACATTCCTCAGAGTTTCAAGTCTCTATGACTTACGGTTTGGTCTGCCCAATCACTTTTATGGGAGAATGCTGATCCTTGGAAATTCTAAAGATTACAGTAGGGTTTCAGTACTACTCAGTTGAACTCCTAATCATGCAAAAAACCACCTTAAAAGTATAAAAGTGGTCCATATGAATTGTGCACCATTTTTAAAGAGTTCTGAAGTCAAACAGACCGAAATTTAAGTTATTACTCACCAAAATGCTTGATGTGTTCATGGAAGAAATCAGCTGACAAAACCGGTCAGAATTATTTGTTCAAGAAGGGAACTGACTCAGTTCTTGGGTTCATCTCGCTCAATGATTCAATCATAGTGGTTAACAATGACAATCAATGTATAGCGCCTTAAATATTGATATTTTTATCATAAAATTTTAATGCCCTGGCAAGCATCCACAACACTATAGCATTGCGGTAAGCAAGAATTGCACATCCAAGCACTGCTCACGCTCTGCGGCAAATGTAAAAATGAGTTGAACAAGTGCAGCAAGCGATTCATATGTTTATGCACTGCTGGCTGGATCTCAAAGAAGAAACAAGTGCTTCTGATTACCATTTGTGTGCAGGTTTGGCAATAGTTAAAAGGATCACATTTTTTAAAATGCCCTTACAATCATGTTTGGCTTTAAATCTACTGATTTGGTTTGAGAGTTAGGTTTAGAGTTTGGGTTTGCATATAAAACTGTGAAATCAACATCTGAGGTGAAAGTGTTTGACTGAAGTGAGCTGGTAAGCAGCAAGGACAAATATTTTACCTATAAAAGGAGTTTTCTTCCTCAACTTCTTAGACTTTCATTTGGCTTGCCAGTGAAAATAACAGAAAAATGAAAACCCCTAAATCTCAGCTGCATTGACCCCGCACCCTGATTGGATACACCAGCCTCCTTCCAATGGCTTTTAAATGTTTAATGCCACTCGCTCCTCTGTGACGAGGAAATAGCCATTTAAAACGAGCGATTTGGAGACAAACGAACCGAAACAATCTCAAGATGTGAGATAACGGCCCACATCATGGACGCCTGCCAAGGATATCCAATAACAGCAGAGGCAGACGCATTGCATGCGAGGCAAATCGAGGCATTTGAGGCATGCATTAAAGGTAGGAGTACAACTCAACAGCATGTGGTGGAAGAAATGACAGCCGTGACCTTCTCAAACATAAGTGTCTGCATGTTCATCCACGTTCGGCAGGAATTACTGCCCCACGCGGCGTTAATTACACTGCTGCCACAATTACAGACAGAAAAAAGAAGAGATGCCAATCCCTCGAGACCTCAGTTCAACCTGCGAAAAAAAAGCCCCATCCTCAGCTTCAAAAGCGAAACTTTCAAAGGCGTTTAATTCTCTGAGAGCTTAGATTTTCACAGCATAATGTTACTAGTCGGTAAGCTGACAAAAGTTTTGCTTTGAAACAAATTCCCTGCTTTGTGAATACAGATGCTTTGCATATGCCCAAAAACCCCAGGCAATATTTACAGACTTCCCTGAGAGAAAAAATATGACATGTTTGTAAATAATTCTCTTCAAGTCTTCCTCTGAATCACAAAATCCTACCTAGACAACTAGCTGAGCCTTGCAAAAGTTTTATTATCATAATAGATGATACAACTATGTCACTTTAACATACTATGGTATTGTATGATAGTTTGTTTTATATGCAATGATATTAGTATGGTACTCCAAAAAACATCACAGAATACCATGGTACTACTGAATTACATGCCTAAAAATGAAGGTAATAACACAAGCATAGCATATCTAAAACCCATGGTAATACCAAGGTACTTAACAGCATAGAAAGCATAAAACATTAATCAGAGATGATCATTATTTACCATCTATGAAATTACATTAAAATTGCAATTAGTACAGACTGAAATTACTGAAAAACATCTCTTGTATGATGTTTCAAATTTAAAATTCATTTTGATATTTTTGTGGAGTTTAACTCCCTGAGGTCTGAAAACGCGCCGGTGCGTTTAGCAGGATTTTTTTCACATTGCAGCAAAACAGACTTAAAATACTCCGTCATTTCTTGTCATAGAGACATAAGTAATATATCAATTGAAACTATAGAATGTCTTCTTTTATTTGTGTACACTCAGAGTAAAAACACAATGTTGTGCTTTTTGTAAAATAAAGAAAACTAACATGATGCGTGATCTCTCCTCTCCCTCTGAACGAAGTGAGTTCAATCTGATAGTTCTCAGAAAATGAACTGTAACTTATGAATACTAATGACAAAAAAAAATGACACTTATGTCTAAAGAAACGTTGAAATGTCAGGTTTTAAATCGTGCAAGTCAAATCGAAAACAAACATTCTGTGTTTATGTAATCTGTATGAAAAGTGAGCCATGTCAGAAGTCTGTGATTCAGCTCATTACCCGCTAATGCGGCCACGGCCACTGAGCCAGCGCTATTCAGACGCAAATTCAGAGGCAATACATGCATTCATTGTCTCAATCGTGTATTTATTGTCTTGAAAAGTGTTTATTTGGATGTTAAAGCCATGGTTAGCGATCTGTAGAAGACATGCCGTTAGTTCCTAGTTCCTTTTCTTCTTTATATGAATTTGTGGCCTAAAGGTGTACAGAGAGCGCCCTCCGGCTGCAAGTATGAATTGAAAACACAGTATCCAGCACTCATATTGATGACAATAAATATTACTTCTCAGTATAGAAAATTGACATAAATATATAAGAATCCATCAATATTTCTCCAAATGTGCATGCTTTTAAGCTAAAAGCCTATATGAAATGCCATAGAGGTAACATAATTGTTCAGACACTTTGCATTACATAAATACATTATATTTTAAAGAATATAATAGAATACCATTATTTTAAATTGAGCTGAGACATTATTACAGAGGGTTTTTTTCACAGCCTTCCTGACTGAAAGGCCTCATTAATATGCAAGTCATTTCAGGTCATTATTATGTGATTCTTTTGTCTTCTCAGGTGTAAATGGCCCATTATTCATGATCATTCACGCCTCAATGCACACTGTGTTTCTTGACAAAAAGTGTCTTACAAAAACTAAATCAATATATTGTTTTATATGAAGGAGTAGGCAGCATAATTTTTACATAATTCTGAAGCAAAAACTAGCCTACAACCTCCAATACCCAAAAGTCTTGTGAACACAGATTTAATATACTTTTTTTGGCCTTATTTCAGTGACTTAAGTTTTTTGTTTTTTTCAATAACCACGCATAAACATTATTCCTTCAAAAATACAAACATGTACATACATGTTCCTCACATATTATTGTAGCCTAGTTTGTGCTGAATACAGTGTAATGACACTTTTGTCATTTATATGTTTATGAACAACTGAAAAAAGCAAAAATGTCAGGGCATGCCAAAACTTCCCCAAGCCCCAAATCAGCCTCAGACTCCAGAGGGTTAAAGTAAAAAAGTGTCTAGGTGGTGTAACGCTCTGGAGATAGTAATTTTTTTTTTCCCAAGTACTTCACTGCATTAATATGTCTTGAAAAACAGTACCACATTTATTATAAAATATTATTAGTATTTGAAAATCAGGCTATGTTATCAGGAAAAAAAAGACATTTGTAGACTGCCATGACTGTCTGTCAAGGTCACTATTTCTTATTAATATTATTTTAAATCTCTTCAAGATGATGTCAAAAGTCCTTCGGGAATTTGCAGCTGGCTCTTATAGTGGTTAAACATGAGATATAATTAATTTGTGGTCTATCAAATGGGCATTCTTTGGTCTTATTAATCTATTACTTGTTCCAGAGCAAATCAATTAGGGTTAAGGGGAAAATTAAGTTTCACAACTTAATATTTAGGCTATATTTAAAATCCTATACTCCTATACTGCTGCTTTGGTATATTTGACTGAATTGTTTGTGTGTGTTTATTTCCTATTGTCTCTTATAACGGCGATTGTTATTCATTTAAATATTATTGTTCAATAAACATTATTTTATATGGGTTTGGTCACAACTGTTAAACTGTCAACTTCAGATTTGAAGTTGAAGTATTTCTGCACAGAAAAGGGTTTTTAAAGATACTCCATTGTTGTTTCTTATTTATTTACTCAATTGTGCCATCAAACTGATCTATAAATGCATTATCACACACTCGTAGACCTGCGATATGGCTGTATATCCAGCCGAATCACAGCCATACTGATATACAGCCATAATGCACGGCTACTTTACACTTTTCATTTTCATTAATTTCATTAAACACATTTCAGTCAATTTTTGAAGTACTGTACAAGCATTTTTTTTTAAATTATTGGATTTTTAAAAGATTTTCCCTATGCATACCCTTATTTGACACAGACCTATTTACAGAAATGAAAGATACAGAATCAAAAAGCATGTTTAAAAAAAAATAGAAAATAGTGTTAGAGGTGATAAAATAACCAACAGTACAAAAATAAAACAAATATTACAAAAAAAAGAGATCAAACTCTATGTACAGAACTCCTTTTTCTAAAGAGAAAATATCTAACAGCAATGATTTCTGATGGATGATGTATGCCCGAGCTGATTTAGTCCATTAATAATGGATAATAATAAAAAGAAAACATATCCAGACCACTTATTCCTTATAATTCATAAGGAAATTTCCTTATTTCTGAAGTCAACTGCATGCCACTGAGTGTTAGACTCCAGATACTTATACAGGCCAGTATATTTACATGATTTAACCTTGACTAACAGGTTTTGACATAACTGGACAGCTCGAAAACAGCACTGCTGGTTAATCTGGCTTTGGAAACTGATCAAACCCCAGTCTTGCAGCCTGAAGCCATGGTGCATCCCTAGCATTTCTCTGGTGAAGTCAAGTATTCAGAAGTATCTGATGAAAGACTGTCCTGTAAAATCTCTGAAGCTATTTTCAGACTTGTCAGTGACAGATGCTTATTAGCCACTTGTAGTCAGATGCTCTTTTTGTCAAAATGTGATTTGTGCTTTGCTTCCAGCTGGATATTTGTCTCCTGACAGGACAGAGTAATGGTGTGTCTCACAGGCTGCTGTTGAACATCGTTGCCATATCTATAACAGATTTCTCTGTGATTGCTGGTGCAATGGTTTTGCTGATGTTGAAGTTGATTTGATCAGAATTTTGCTTTTCTTTTGCCTTTTTCAAAATTGGTTTGGAATGCCTCACATAAAAACACCCCTACCACCTGACAGATATAACCAAATAATGCTTCCCGCCAAATCATACTTGTCTTCTGTGACAACCCTAGTCTCTGGAAATGGCAAAAATGAATTTAGACGGTACTATGAGTTAGAAGTAATTACTTTTGCAATCCCATTTGGTGCTACTAGTGCCAGCTTTCAAGGTGCAATAAGTAGTGTTTATGTTTCATATATGTCTTCCGAAACAGCTAATATGACAGTATTATATTCCTTGTGGTCTCCACTAGAAGAACGGCCTAACAGACAGGCATTCCAACATGTCAAAGGTCGAGGTGTTTTAGTTTATTAACTTGGTCAAATACTAGAATAAGCCGGCCTATGGAAGCTTGTTTCTGCCACTGAATAAAAAATAAAAAAGGTAATTGCAACTTTTTATCTCACAATTCTGACTTTTTTTCTCAGAATTGCAAGATCTAAACTCGCAATTGTGAGAAAATGTCATAATTGTGAGAAAATGTCAGAATTTTTATTCTGTGGCGAAAACAAGCTTTTGTACTGGTCATTTTAGTATTATGTGTATTCTATTATAGTATTGATTAATATTTTGAATTTTTAATTAGATTGTATTTTATATTATTATATTTATTTTATTTATTATTTTTATAGATTTTTTAAATTTTAATTTTAGATTTTTTTTTTTTTTTGCGCTTTTTTGTTTTTTATTTGTTTTTTATTTTTTTAAATTTTTCTATTTAGGTTCAACATTGGACCAGGTGAGTGTTCATCTCATCTGAGTGCACAAGTTTTTAAAAATGTCACATTTGTTTATGTGTAAAGCGTGCAAAGTGGAAAAAAGTACTAATTGCACCTTTAAAGGAATGGTTGGACCAAAAGCTGATGTCAAAACTAAAATAACATTTTTAACTGCATTTGGGGCCGTTCGCTTTCTCCTTCTTTCCGAAGCGCTTGCGCTCCCGTGGCGTCTGTCGTTATGCAACCATGAACTGTGCTCTCCAAGACGGCGAGGGAGTTTCAGCAAAGGATAAATTGATTTCTAGACCTTGCATTAGGTTTACTACTAGATGTATTTATGGAGATGAGATATAAAAACCTATGCTATACAGCTATGATCAGCGGTTCGGCTGAGCTTTCGATGTTTTGTTACGGAAATCCTGAAGCTGATCGGTTGGTTCTTGTCACATGACCTGCAGTGCACTTGCGTCATTCTGAAAAGTTGAGATGTTTTCATCTCAATGCGCCTGGCTGGTAGTATGACCAGCATGCATATCCATTGCCATTTAAATAAGAACAAGACATTTAAATGCCTCTTTCTTGCTTTTTGTACCCTGATTTTACACACACACCCACAGACACACTCACACACCTCAATACGAAACAAGCTAACCCTTGTTGACCTAACCCTTGTTTACACCTGTGTGTTTTGTCCTGAGAGACACCACGACAAGTTTTAAGAATTCTCCTGCTTTCAACTGCCATGGTAACAGGGTATTTTCCACATTATTTTGGGAAGTAATCCCTGCATTGTGACTGAGTGTACACACCATCAGCATTCCTGCAGCGCTGAACGCTCCTAGCTAATTCCCTCACATTAGACTCAATCATCGTCCATCACTTCAGCCACGGCACACACTCCGTGTTGACAGCAACCTCGGGGAATCGTGGCAGGCAGATGCCAGAGGAAACACACGGAGCTGTCCTGACCGGAACGCCACTTGTCAGGCCACACCGGTACCAGCTGCCTCCTCCAACATACCACGGGGAAAGAATGGCATAAGCCACATAACTTATCCTGAGCTCATCGCAAACAAGTCCCAACTGAGCCCGGCATCGGGAAGCTTACAGGGAATAAAGCACACTGTTTGACAGAGGTGTGTTTAGACAGATAAGTGTGCATTACTTTGCCGTTTCCAAATTTGGCTACACAGCAACTGCAGAAACTCACGTGCATTTATTAGCATCCTTATAGCACTACAGTCTTAGAAAAAAGGTTAAATGGGGCTCTATATAGAACTCTAGAGTGTTAACTCAATTTTAAAGAACTTTTATTCAAAAAAGTTTCTATATAAGGAGAAATGTCTTAATGATTGCACATACTTCATGCTTAAAGAGTTAGTTCACACAAAATGAAAATTATGTCATTAATTACCCTCATGTCGTTCCACACCCGCAAGACTTTCGTTCATCTTCGGAAAATTAAGATATTTTTGATGAAATCTGAGAGCTACCTGTCCCTATATAGTCAGCTACACAACTACCACTTTGCCAATCTCTCCTGTGTTACGCATCATGTTTGAACTTCAGCAAAAACCAATGAGGTTCATTCTCGTGTTACGCAGCGCATTTGAACTTCTGGAAGAGGTTTGCTCTTGTGCTTGAAGCAGGTTCTGCTGAATATGTGAATAAAAGCCTAAATTAAATCTGTTTATTATATAAAGTGATCGAGTCTTTTCAGAAAATTTGGACTAAACCACTCAATTCATATGGATTAGTTTTATGATCTCTTTATGAATTTTTTGAAGCGTCAAATTGGTAGTTGCATGGACTGTCAATGGAACAGAAATCTCTTGGATTTCATCAAAAAAATCTTCATTTGTGTTTTAAAGATGAATGAAAGTCTTACGGGTTTGGAATGACATGGGGGTGAGTAATTAATGACAGAATTTTCATTTCGAAAATGGGGTGAACTATCCCTTTAACAGATTATTAATTAATTGTTTCTAGTGTTTTAAGTATGTTAAGAGCTGTTTAATTCATAACATTTAATCAAAATAAAAAACAAATTAAAATAAAATTAAATTAAAAATTAAAAATTAAACAAATTAAATAAATCTAAATGAATAAAACATTATTCTAACATTATTCTATCATAATTTTAACGTTCCCGTTATTTTAACGTTCCCTTAACGTTATTCTAACATTACCCTAACGTTATTCTAACATTATTTTAACGTTATTTTAACATTTTTCTAACATTATTCTAACGTTAATTTAACATTATTCTAATGTTATTTTAAAGTTATTTTAACATTATTCTAATGTTATTTTAACATTATTTTAACGTTATTCTAATGTTCTTCTAATATTATTCTAACATTTTTCTAACGTTATTTTAACATTATTCTAACATTATTTTAACATTATTCTATCATAATTTTAACGTTCCCCAAATGTTATTTTAACGTTCCCTTAACGTTATTCTAACATTCCCCTAACGTTATTCTAACATTATTCTAACGTTAATTTAACATTATTCTAATGTTATTTTAACGTTATTTTAACATTATTCTAATGTTATTTTAACATTATTTTAACATTATTCTAATGTTCCCCTAACGTTATTCTAACATTTTTCTAACGTTATTTTAACATTATTCTAACATTATTTTAACATAATTTTAACATTCCCCAAATGTTATTTTAACGTTCCCTTAACGTTATTCTAACATTCCTCTAACGTTATTCTAACATTATTCTAACGTTATTTTAACAATTTTCTAACATTATTCTAATGTTAATTTAACATTATTCTAATGTTATTTTAACGTTATTTTAACATTATTCTAATGTTATTTTAACGTTATTTTAACATTATTCTAATGTTATTTTAACGTTATTCTAACGTTCCCCTAACGTTATTCTAACATTATTCTAACATTATTTTAACGTTATTCTAACGTTCCCCTAACGTTATTCTAACATTATTCTAACATCATTTTAACATTATTCCCATAATGGGAACCCCTAAAAGGTTCTATATGAAGCGCCTGATAAGGGGCTTTCGCACAGTAGGAACGTTTTCATAGTTCTTATAACTACTAGTGGAAGTGCACACTTTTTGGCGTGTTCGCACCACAGGAACTGGGAACGATTTTAGCTATGGAAACACCTTTTGGGGGAACTAAATTAGCTCAGAGTTGGGTCTAACCTAGTCTTGCATAGCCAGACCTTCAAACTGATGGCAGAAGGTCTGGAATGTATTGCAGCTTTCATTGGCCAAGGACCACCCAATAGGTATGTAACACAACCAATCACAGTTTGTTTTGTTCCGAAAATGTAAAGTCGATGTCCCTATAATAACAGATATAATAAACTATTAATTCAAAAATGTTGTGCAAGTTTACTGCAACAATGGAGCTGCGAACTTTACATACTTTCAGAATCCAGCGTTTAGTTGATCCTGGTGAGCGCTTATTGTCACAGTTGTAAACACGACGACTTTCTTCTTCTATGAGGGGGTTTGGCGTCACAGCATTTGTTTCCAGACGGACCGTCAAAGAACGTGACACACATGTCTCCTAGACATCCTGTTAAATTCAACCAACCAGATGACGACTTCGAAAATCCTGAAGTGTTTCCAGTTAAGTTTCCATATGCATCAGACATTCAGCAAACGGTCTGTGAGCATGACGTCTGAGGCTGAACCAAGCACAATATGAACTACCAGCGACATAACTTAAGTGTGTGCTGATTGGTCGAATGCATGCCATATGAAACACCTGCACCTGCCATTTTTAAAAAGCCTTGTAAACTCAGTTTACATATACTTAATCCACGAACAAGGAAAACAACAATAGATGAACCAACGCCGAAGGCACTTCTCAACCGATCACAGCGTCTTCCATCCTCCAGTTGTTGATGCTGTTAAATGACATCGGTGTCTGCTGGCTTACGTCACTTCAGAGTTACTACTGCAACGAGGAAAATGGCCCTAGGGGGAAATTTAGATCTCGGGGGACCGTCCTGGTGGCTAGTTCCTATGACTACCTGGTGCGAAAGCCCCTATAGAGCACTTTAAGGTTCTATATACAACCTTTTCTTGAGTGTACACTCACCGTTTCAATAGTATAAAGCAGATTTACCCACAATGCACCTGGTCTACATAATTCCAGCATACACTTATGCCAAGTTTACACTAAAGGATTTTAAGCCCGATTTGCAAGTTAACGAGCTCGCCGACAGGTCGGGCTGTGATCGGGGGAAAATCAGCATGTGATCGGCACTCGCCAATCTTTATGTGTGATCTACTCAACGCCGCTTCAAAGAGGTTCGCTGACGCGTCGCCGACACCTCACTGAAGCCAGACAAATATCTAGCACGCTAAATATCTGGAGTTATCGGCAGACTCGATGTCCTGTGGTGTCACGTGTCGCGACGCAACAGCCAATGATAACAATCACTCACTCACTTCAGGACAAATGGATGAATTAACGTTATATATTAGGATCAAGGTCATTATATAGGTTTTTAAATGACAAAACACTCACTTGCACATATTTGAGAATTGGAATATCGGATGACATGGTGAGAAAAGCAATACATCTGTCATACAGTGTGGCCAGCTGGCTGCGGCGTGTCACGTGACAAGCATGATGCATCGTCATCGAAACAATAAAGGGAAACGTTCTAAAATAACAGACGCCTTAACTCTGGTAGGTCAGCCAGAATGTTTTAAACTGATGTGTGAAAGGGTTATTTTAATTTTAATTAAACTGAATTCAAAATTTAATCTAATTTCCTCCCAACATCCATTTTCAAATAAAGTCGTTGGGTGACAGTTGTCGTCAGCTTGTGTAGTGTGTAACCTCCTGTTGCAGATCATTTACATAGGGTCACGTCATGTGAACACCACAACGACTTAAAGACTCCACAGAAAGTCACGCTGTGAACAGCACAGCGATCTGCCGACGTTTAAAGTCCTGTAGTGTAAACTTGGCTTTAGTGGTCAAAATTGGATTTTCCTAACTTTTTTAACCAATGCAGAAATGTTCATCCGCAATGCAAATTTATACAAACTAAACTGCAAAAAAGTAATTCACAAATTGCCATAAGCATACAACAGCCCATGCTTACACATCAATATTCAGTATTCAAACAACTTGCCCTCTTGAATGAGAGTCTGAACTAAACTGGTATACAGAGGTTAGCTAAACCTAACAGCTGTCAAGTCTTAAAGGCACAGAGGCAACAGCTTGTTGGGTCAGAGGCGGTTATGAGAAACTAAATCACGACTTTAGGGGAAAACATGAAATGCTTTCAAAAGAACATGGTAATGAAAAAATGTTTTCCGTGTGCGTGTGCACCGCTGACTCTTACCGGGCAGGTCTGAGAAGAGCAGTATGCATTCGTTGAAGCCATTGGCCAGCAGACGGTCTCTCAGCTGCTGTAGAATAGCTACGCCGATGCAAAAGGGGAAAGAGGAGTTTCCCAAAAGCAGAGTGTCCCACAGGTGGAAGATCTTGTGCAGGGGGAACACATCTGCGAAGGAAATGGGACAACGAATGACTTATTGCAAGTGTAGTTTGCAGCCTTTGCACTGAAACAGCTGTGCATTAATACGGTCAACATTAATATATCATAACTGCTGCTATATTGTGTATTTTGTAATCCCAGATTGTGTATTTTGAGATTTCAGAACAGGAACTATCCAAACCATCTGTTTCAGAGACTAATAATAATAATAAATATCATTATTGTTGCTATTATTATGTGTATTTTTACCACAAGCTACTGCATATTACAGCGTGTTTGATGAAACAATGCAGGATTAGTCCATCAGTGCTTATTGTTTTGGAAATGCAAGTCTTTGAAAAAGAACAATTCTTGTTCTGATTACGTCTTTGAAGATAGATGCACATTTCATATTTCAAACCAAAATAAATGCCATAAATTACTACAGTGCAAATCATTTAAAAAAAAAAACCCACCATAATTAGTTATACATCCTTCTATAGTTTTACCATCTGGATCATCTCAACACTCTTCAAATTAAGGTCGCAAAAACAAAGGAACTGGTCAACTTTACGAGGAAAACTGACACTTTATTATAATAATGTCCTATTAATATAATTATGATAAGGTCCTATTTGTTAATAGGTTGTGCATTAGGTATCATCTATGAATCTAGAAAATAGTTAAACGTTGCCTAATGCTTCAGATCTGTATTCAACATGAGTCGCTGATACTTACGTGTGAACATTGTAAGGAACCAGGGGATCGCATACAGCTGAAAGGAACAGAAAGAAAGAATGTTCAGTCGTGCACAAAAGCCATTTTTACATGAGCAACAATGTGATTAATATGAATAAACAGCACGGGCCCTTTTAGAATTCCCAATAAAACACCTCAGCTATTGTTCAATTCATCAGAGGAAACCTGTATTTGTAATTCAGGCCTTTGCTTCACAGCTCACTGTGAAACGAGAGGACGTGTGTGGGAGTGTAATGAACAGCCAACATCCCTGCGTCTCACTGCCGTCTCCCTCCAGCACCTGTTCCAACACTGCCTCTTTTCCCATGGTTCTGCTCTGTTGCGGTTGGGTAGGATGTATAATCCATTTCAGCAGTTGATTGGTGGCTCGGCCTCAGAGGGGTTTAGAGAGAAATGAGAGGACGAGCGCGAGACAGGCTTCGGTCTAGCCAGCTCAGCTCCCTGCTGGGAAGAGCTCCATCTCCAACTGAGACAGACTGACCGCTGCTAAACATGACAGCATTGCCGCGGAGGAGTTGAATTAAGAGGCAATAAGGAGCGGTGCATGATGGGATGAGGTCCAGTGACATCCTGACACTCAATATAGAACAATATACACTACCATTCAAAAGTTTGGGGTTGGTAAGATTTGCAATTTTTTGTAAAGAAGTCTCTAATGCTCACTAAGACGGCACTTATTTGATGAAAAATACAATAAAAACAGTAATATTGTGAAATATTATTACAATTTAAAATAACTGATTTCTATTTGAATAGATTTAAAAATGTAATTTATTCCTGTGATGCAAAGCTGAATTTTCAGCATCATTATCCCAGTGTCACATTATCCTTCAGAAACCATTCTAATATGCTCATTTGCTGCTCAAGAAACGTTTGATCCATGTTGAAAACATTTGTGCTGCTTAATATTTTTGTATTTCTAACATTGATCTTGAGAAAATGAAAAGACAATGACAAGAAAATGACCGCCTTCAATTGCATCACAACAAACATTACCCAATTAGGTCCAAAATTACGTGTTTGCTATTTCGCCCAAGCAATTTAATGAATGCTTTGAAAGGAAAGCATAATAATAGAGGTTAGTTTTGGCAAAAAATGGGCCTATCCAACATCATCAGAATGCCAACATGAAGCAGGACACAGAACTAGGTCACTTTGCTTTGCATTTCAGGCCTTATGTTGCCAAATATAATAGCACTCATGCAGACATACTGAACTCAGCCAAATCCTCAACTAACATCAGCCAAGATGTATTCATGCCTCAAAGACAGTTTGATAATAACAAGATAAGTCAAATCAAGATCAAATATTATCCCAACTACAGGGAAAATTAAAATGACAACTATGGAAAGAAACGGCCATCGTTTGAAAGCATCTGGTTTCAGACAAAAAGAAACTAGATTAAACTTTTCTGAACATAATATGACTGGCGTTTGCCCATGGATAACACACCATGGTGTTCTTGGTGGTTGCTAGAGCATGAGCAGATGGTTGTTAGCATATTCTGGGCAGTTGTTTTCTGGCCCAAGTTAACAAGGCTCATTTTCTTTCAATGAAAGATGTAAAATGCTATTAACGTGGCCCTTTTATAAGAGCGCAAGGTGACATTGGGATTGTGCTGACAAGAAAACAAACACTTCCAGATCAAATGCATTGGGAATTATGGCAGGGTTAAGCGTATATAATGGTCTTCTCAGAGCTCGGCAGTGGTTACATCCTCTCATGAGTCTTCTTTTCATTCTTGCTGTCGAACCATAACAGCAGCTGTTCAGAGGCTGAACAGAACGCCAGTTCACTCCTCTTGCATCAAAGACCAGTTCAGTGTTGATTCCCACAACTCATCTTTTATTTGGACCTTCAATCATAGAGCTGTGGGTGAATTTGTCTGTGGAGGTCACCTATCTATCAGTGTAGAGAGACATCAACCCGGCATTTTAATAAATAAAGAGGGAGGCGTGTGTGAATTCCAGAACGTTCCGGTCCGTGCGTGCTTGTGGAACACTTGGCCAGAGCTCAAATCTCAGGGTCAGCTGCGCGTGTGAGCGCCCTATCAATGACAGAAGCCACAGCAGATCTGATGTGTGACAGGACAAGAATGCATAGATGCACTCAATCACTCTGGGGAGGATCTGCTGTTGAAATATCAAGGCTCATACCAGGGACGGATTATGCCCTGGGGGTGGACCTGTCTAATTTCTCGTTAAGTATGGGTTTAGCAGTGCAGCACTACAATTCCTCATTGACTATGTGTTTAGTGGCAAAGCCGTATGATTTCGCGATGAGTATGGGTTTAGTTGCGAAGTGCTACGATTTCTTGTTCAGTATGGGTTTAGCGGTGCATCGCTACAATTTCTCGTTGAGTATGGGTTTAGTGGCGAAGCGATACGATTTCTCGTTGAGTATGGGTTTAGTGGCGAAGCGATACAATTTCTCGTTGAGTATGTGTTTAGTGGCGAAGCGCTACGATTTCTCGTTGAGTTTGGGTTTAGTGGCAAAGCGATACGATTTCTTGTTGAGTATGGGTTTAGTGGCGAAGCGATACAATTTCTCGTTGAGTATGTGTTTAGTGGCGAAGCGCTACGATTTCTCGTTGAGTATGGGTTTAGTGGCGAAGCGATACAATTTCTCGTTGAGTATGGGTTTAGCGGTGCATCGCTACAATTTCTCATTGAGTATAGGTTTAGTGGCGAAGCGATACAATTTCTCATTGAGTATAGGTTTAGTGGCGAAGCGATACAATTTCTCATTGAGTATAGGTTTAGTGGCGAAGCGATACAATTTCTCGTTGAGTATGGGTTTAGTGGCGAAGCGATACAATTTCTCGTTGAGTATGGGTTTAGTGGCAAAGCGATACAATTTCTCATTGAGTATGGGTTTAGTGGCGAAGCGATACAATTTCTCATTGAGTATAGGTTTAGTGGCGAAGCGATACAATTTCTCGTTGAGTATGGGTTTAGTGGCGAAGCGATACGATTTCTCGTTGAGTATGGGTTTAGTGGCAAAGCGATACGATTTCTCATTGAGTATGGGTTTAGTGGCGAAGCGATACAATTTCTCGTTGAGTATGGGTTTAGCGGTGCATCGCTACAATTTCTCGTTGACTATGGGTTTAGCGGTGCATCGCTACAATTTCTCGTTGAGTATGGGTTTAGTGGCGAAGCGATACAATTTCTCATTCAGTATGGATTTAGTGGCGAAGCAATACAATTTCTCGTTGAGTATGGGTTTAGCGGTGCATCGCTACAATTTCTCGTTGAGTATGGGTTTAGTGGCGAAGCGATACAATTTCTCATTCAGTATGGGTTTAGTGGCGAAGCGATACAATTTCTCGTTGAGTATGGGTTTAGCCGTGCATCGCTACAATTTCTCGTTGAGTATGGGTTTAGTGACGAAGCGATACAATTTCTCGTTGAGTATGGGTTTAGCCGTGCATCGCTACAATTTCTCGTTGAGTATGAGTTTAGTGGCGAAGCGATACAATTTCTCGTTGAGTATGTGTTTAGTGGCGAAGCGCTACGATTTCTCGTTAAGTATGGGTTTAGTGGCGAAGCGATACGATTTCTCGTTGAGTATGGGTTTAGCGGTGCATCGCTACAATTTCTCGTTGACTATGGGTTTAGTGGCGAAGCGATACAATTTCTCGTTGAGTATGGGTTTAGCGGTGCATCGCTACAATTTCTCGTTGAGTATAGGTTTAGTGGCGAAGCGATACAATTTCTCGTTGAGTATGGGTTTAGTGGCGAAGCGATACAATTTTGTCATTGAGTATGGGTTTAGTGGTGAAGCCATATGATTTCTTGTTGAGTATGGGTTTAGTGGCGAAGAGCTATGATTTCTCATTGAGTATGGGTTTAGTGGTGACGAAGCGCTACGATTTCTCGTTGAGTTTGGGTTTAGTGGCGAAGCGATACGATTTCTCGTTCAGTATGGGTTTAGCGGTGCATCGCTACAATTTCTCGTTGAGTATGGGTTTAGTGGCGAAGCGATACGATTTCTCGTTGAGTATGGGTTTAGTGGCGAAGCAATACAATTTCTCGTTCAGTATGGGTTTAGTGGCGAAGCAATACAATTTCTCGTTGAGTATGGGTTTAGCGGTGCATCGCTACAATTTCGCGTTGACTATGGGTTTAGCGGTGCATCGCTACAATTTCTCGTTGAGTATGGGTTTAGTGGCGAAGCAATACAATTTCTCGTTCAGTATGGGTTTAGTGGCGAAGCGATACAATTTCTCGTTGAGTATGGGTTTAGCGGTGCATCGCTACAATTTCTCGTTGACTATGGGTTTAGCGGTGCATCGCTACAATTTCTCGTTGAGTATGGGTTTAGTGGCGAAGCAATACAATTTCTCGTTCAGTATGGGTTTAGTGGCGAAGCGATACAATTTCTCGTTGAGTATGGGTTTAGCGGTGCATCGCTACAATTTCTCGTTGACTATGGGTTTAGCGGTGCATCGCTACAATTTCTCGTTGAGTATGGGTTTAGCGGTGCATCGCTACAATTTCTCGTTGAGTATGGGTTTAGCGGTGCATCGCTACAATTTCTCGTTGAGTATGGGTTTAGTGGCGAAGCGATACAATTTCTCATTCAGTATGGATTTAGTGGCGAAGCGATACAATTTCTCGTTGAGTATGGGTTTAGTGGCGAAGCGATACAATTTCTCGTTGAGTATGGGTTTAGCCGTGCATCGCTACAATTTCTCGTTGAGTATGGGTTTAGTGACGAAGCGATACGATTTCTCGTTGAGTATGGGTTTAGCCGTGCATCGCTACAATTTCTCGTTGAGTATGGGTTTAGTGGCGAAGCGATACAATTTCTCGTTGAGTATGTGTTTAGTGGCGAAGCGCTACGATTTCTCGTTAAGTATGGGTTTAGTGGCGAAGCGATACGATTTCTCGTTGAGTATGGGTTTAGCGGTGAAGCGATACGATTTCTCGTTGAGTGTGGGTTTAGCGGTGCATCGCTACAATTTCTCGTTGACTATGGGTTTAGTGGCGAAGCGATACAATTTCTCGTTGAGTATGGGTTTAGCGGTGCATCGTTACAATTTCTCGTTGAGTATGGGTTTAGTGGCGAAGCGATACGATTTCTCGTTGAGTATGGGTTTAGTGGCGAAGCGATACGATTTCTCGTTGACTATGGGTTTAGTGGCGAAGCGATACGATTTCTCGTTGAGTATGGGTTTAGTGGCGAAGCGATACAATTTCTCGTTGAGTATGGGTTTAGTGGCGAAGCGATACGATTTCTCGTTAAGTATGGGTTTAGTGGCGAAGCGATACGATTTCTCGTTGAGTATGGGTTTAGCGGTGCATCGCTACAATTTCTCGTTGACTATGGGTTTAGTGGCGAAGCGATACAATTTCTCGTTGAGTATGGGTTTAGCGGTGCATCGCTACAATTTCTCGTTGAGTATGGGTTTAGTGGCGAAGCGATACAATTTCTCATTCAGTATGGATTTAGTGGCGAAGCGATACAATTTCTCGTTGAGTATGGGCTTAGTGGCGAAGCGATACGATTTCTCGTTGAGTATGGGTTTAGTGGCGAAGCGATACAATTTCTCGTTGAGTATGGGTTTAGTGGCGAAGCGATACAATTTCTCGTTGAGTATTGGTTTAGCGGCGAAGCGATATAATTTTGACATTGAGTATGGGTTTAGTGGCGAAGAGCTATGATTTCTCATTGAGTATGGGTTTAGTGGTGACGAAGCGCTACGATTTCTCGTTGAGTTTGGGTTTAGTGGCGAAGCTCTATGATTTCTCGTTGAGTATGGGTTTAGTGGTGAAGCCATATGATTTCTTGTTGAGTTTGGGTTTAGTGGCGAAGCGATACGATTTCTCATTGAGTATGGGTTTAGTGGTGAAGCCATACGATTTCTCATTGAGTATGGGTTTAGTGGCGAAGCGATACGATTTCTTGTTGAGTATGGGTTTAGTGGCGAAGCGCTACAATTTCTCATTGAGTATGGGTTTAGTGGCGACAAAGCTCTACGATTTCTTGTTGAGTATGGGTTTAATGGTGAGGCTCTATGATTTCTCATTGAGTATGGGTTTATTGGTGAAGCCATATGATTTCTTGTTGAGTATGTGTTTAGTGGCGAAGAGCTATGATTTCTCATTGAGTATGGGTTTAGTGGTGACGAAGCGCTACGATTTCTCGTTGAGTTTGGGTTTAGTGGCAAAGTGCTATGATTTCTCATTGAGTATGTGTTTAGTGGTGAAGCTCTACGATTTCTCATCCCATACTGGTTTTGGGGCGAAGAAGCACTACGATTACTTTATTGCTCTGCCAATGGAAACACTTCTTTTAGAAGTAAACTAGCTTAGAAATGACACTCAAAGCTAACAAGAATGAACTAAAAGCCACAAAAGTAAAATACAGATGTCATGAAGCATGTAACAAAGTAAATATAGGGTGAGTTTTGATTTGATTTTGATGTGATTTCATGTTGTTTTGAAATATTTATCTCAGGAGGACACTTACATCAGGTATGAATCCAATCTCGTTGAGGTGGTTGCTGAGCTCAGGGTCATGGAACGCAATCATCTGCGAGAAGACGGTCAGATATTCTGAAGAAGTGAAGAATAAGAGCATTCAGGCATTTGTACTTCAGCCAAAAACACTTTTACCACGTTATACCCATGGCAGGACAAACACTTCGCTTAAAGCTCAGTCAGAGAGCAAAACAAAGCAATTCTGCTGCTGAAGTGCTGACAGCTGAGCAAGCAAAACTCAACAACAAACATGCCCGAATATCAGACTACAGAAATCCTTTAAGTGTTTATGGCTGTAATCACTGTAGTGTAACAGCCATACACACTTAAAGGATTTTTACGAAACAGCTGCATCATAAGCAAGCACGTGTAAATGCCACACAAAAGTCAGAAATGTTGTAAATTGATAAAATGTGGGTATTTTTTTTTTTTTAGCCTGCAATGAAAATTGCATGTTCCCAACACAGTACTGTAGCTATATTCTTTACGGAGGGACAGAAAGATCACCTTACCTTGAATAACATGTGAGTTGTCCTTCAGGAAGAAATTGTACAGATATTTGGGGATGAAGGCAGACATGCATGCATACGCAAGAGCTGGGAGAGAAAATGAAATCAAGACTGAGTTAGCTCAGCTAGAGGCATCTAATATCAGGAAGAATGTTTAAAAAAATAAAAATTTGGCCAGAAATCAGTAACACTTTACAACACTTTACAATAAGATTCCATCTGTTAAGATTAGTTAACATGAACTAATATTAATAAATGCTTTAGAATTATGTTTCATTGTTAGTTCATGTTAACTAATGTAGTAAACTAAGGTTAACACACAGCTGGAACCTTATTGTAAAGTGTTACTGATTTATGGCCAAATTATTATTTTTTAAACATGATATTTGTCCTGATATTAGTGTCTCTAGTATTGCTCATTGTTAGTTAATGATAGTTAATACATCAAAAAACATTGACTAATGGACCTCAATGTAAAGTGAGAAATCTTACCTTCATTGTTGAAATTTAGATAAAGGAAAGGTGCGCAAAGGGAATCCAAGCCTAAAGCAAAAACATCAAATGAGAAAGTAATCAACACACACAAGGGAATCTCATAAGACCTGTCCAGAACATGCCTGGGTTATATTTCACCATAAAAGAAAAAAATAAAATAAAATAAAATAAAATAAAAAGAAGATAGTATTTTCTTTATGGAAAATATTATGAGTTATTATTTAAAGTGTAAAATATTTTTATATCATGGCAGTTTTGCTGCAATTATTTATTTATTTTAACAAATTGCAGTGATTTGTGTTTTTTTAATTAAACTAGGCATACATGACTGTATTACAGTAATGAGAATATAATGAGAATCACCAATGAGAAGAATTACATATCATGATAAGAGGAATTCTGGGTGAAAAATGTGTTTAATTGTAATGATAATAAATGCCATAATGAAAAACACCTTAATGGTCCTAAAATAAGCTTAATTTTTTTTTTTATGGAAAATATAATATCTTATTAAATTCCTTTACATTTTAGTGAGAATTCTAGAGGAGAAAATTAGTTTAATTGTAATAAAATTTACATCCTGAAAATAAATATACCAAATTTTCTTGATGCAAAATTAAATGAGTTATGTATGGATGGAAAATTTGCTTAATTGTAATGATAATAAATGAAAAAAAAAAAACCTTTCTCTAAAGAAAATATAATTTCTGATTATTTTTCTTTGCATTGGGGTGAAATATGACCCAGAGATCTTCTTGACAGATTTTGTGAGACTCACCCACACAGACATTAATAAATCACATCAGCGCACAAACTTGATTTGATCTGTTATCTTTATCAGATAGTAAGAACCTTTAGGCCACTAGACCATAAAGATGCCTGTTACAAATCAAACACTGTGAGGCTTTGCTGCCATCTAGTGGTAGAAAAATTCAACCGTGCATCTGACCCCACCCAACTATTGCTCCATCACCTTGCCAGTAGACCAGGTCAGGATGAGACACCACCCAGGCCTTGAGTACCCGCCGAAACTTGACGTGACCCTGAGGCGACGACAACAGCTCATCGTACTGGTGACAGCGAGGGATGTCCACTTCAATCTGTGTCACATATATAACAAAGGCTGAACGAATCTCTAAAGCTTCTAATGCATAAAATCTGCAGTCTTAAATGAACTCAGATTTCTGTCAGCGCTGTTTGCGCCAGGATTGCTTGAAATATTCAGCAGTGGATAGTCAAATCTTAACAAGGCTTAAAGGTGAAGACAGGCACTCCGCAAACAAAGTGAATTATTCAACAGGCTGATGAATTATTCAGTTTTTCAATAACTCTAATCAGTGCAAAGACTATCAAACACATGGACGTGATTCTCACCTGTCTATCAGTGGGGATGGGCGTGTCCTTATCGATGCCGTCATATTTTGATTGGATATCCCCCTGTGGGAGTTTGTAAACTGATTTGAATGTGGGAATAAAAATAGGAGTGTTGCACTAAAAGGCACGTTCAAAATTACAATGGAAAAGGTCATTGCTTAAAAGTGAAATGTGCATTGAATTTATGTCAACATTTGATTGATTGCACACGTCATGCAAACATAGGAATCGATAGTCCATTAAAGACCAAAAATGCAAGGCATGCTTTTTACTTGTTTGATTTGACTACACACAAAAAAATAAATAAATAAATAAATAAATAAATATACCAGCTCACAGTTCCCTATTAAAAAGGTTGTGAAACATCTATTGCTGAACAATTACAATATATTCCTTGACAATTGTTATTGTTAATATGTAATTCATTTTTCCAGGAGCTCATTGCTTCTACCTTCAGTTAAACTGCTAACAGTGATTGCAAATTAATTGCCTAAATTATTACATTATTTGCTAACTGCATTCTTTAAATTGTAATGTTGACATGCATTCTCTGTAAAGCTGCTTTGAAACGATATGTATCGTGAAAAGCGCTATACAAATAAACGTGAACTGAATTAAATTGAACAATCTGTTCCTTGGTGTACAACGCAGTATTTTGTTGGTACCTCAACTCCTAGTAAGGCTGCCCAGGCCAGACCCCTCAGAAGAGGAGGAATATCAACCCTCGCCTCCTTCCAGATCTGGTACTTCTTGTAGGGGTATGCCTAAAAAATAAATGCAAAACATTTATGGCATTATTACAAAGGGGAATGTCATAAGACCTGTCAAGAACATGCCCGGGTCATATTTCACAATAAAAAACAAAGGAGAAAAAGGAAAAAAAGGTATTTTTAGGAGGTTTAAGATATGCACTGTGACATTACTTTCAGAAAGAAAGAAAGAAAGAAAGAAACAAAGAAAGAAATTGCTTTTATTGATATGAAAGTCAGCATTGTTTTACAGTGAAGAAATATAAAAAAAATATATTATTCTGAATATTTTTATGCAAAATACAATGAGTTATTATTTAAACTGTAAAATAACAGTAAAATATTTGTTCATCATGGTAGTTTTGCTGCACTTATTTTTTTTCCACTATAAAATTATTTTATAGAAATAGCAGAGTGTTAAAACTTATTTTACGAGCTGATGAAATCTATTACTATGAATTATTACTCAACACGAAACTTTCAGCTATCACCATCAACAAAAAAGGTTTCAAAAGGACCGATAAATCAACATTAATGACATGAAATGACTGTTTTTGGTGTCTTTATGAAAATGTTAATAGCCCTAATCATAAAACTAACCTCAAAAAACAACCTTTAGCATTTTTAGATAAAAAAAAGCACATAATTTAGAATCTTTATGAACCAATTTTCCTGTGGGTGGACGTCCATCATGAGATGATTTCATCAGCTATTCTTATATGGTCATTTTCAGAAACTGTGTGTGTGTGTAAAGGACCTTGAGCAGTCTGTCGAAGAGGACAATGCGGGTGAGCTGGTACTCGGTATCTCTTTCCCGGATAATGAGGGGCAGTGTGACGGTGGCAGACAGTTCATTACTGCTGTTAGACTGAGGCAGGCTGGATTGCCTGCGGGACACACGGGACATTTCTGTACCATCAGACAGACACAGACTGCTGCCAAACACACCAGAATACTGAACACAGAATGAGAGCTAATGAACAAGAGAAGATTTCTTACTCATCTTCCAATAACGGATAGTACGTCTCCCCTGCAACATCCTTCAGCCTCTATAATGAGAGATTAGCAGTGTTTTAGCATGTCAAAATACGTTATTTGGATTTGTTAAATCATATGGGGTGTGCTATAAAAAAAAAAAAAAAAATGCCCAATATTGTCCAGATTTAGTTTCAAAACTTTTGACAGCTTCAACACGAACCAATTTTGTAGACATTTAAAAAAAAGTTAATCATGTTATTGTTAAAGATAATTGATATATATATATATATATATATATATATATATATATATATATATATATATATATATATATATATATATATATATATATATATATATATATATAAATAAAAAAACATTTAATTCAGCTGGATAATGGTCACTTCAGTTGTAAACTTTTGTAAACGTCTCCTCTGCTCATCCAGCACGAGCTGCAGAGTTGCATATAGTGCAGCAGGAATCACAGTTCACTGATCACGTGATGAGAGTAACGCGAGATGACTGACAAGACCATGGCGGAGGATTCGCCATTTTCACTTTGAATACTAATAGAGTACTTTGATTATAGTTGCACTTAAGGTTTGCAATTAATAAGACTAAGATTTTTGTTATTTATACAGTTTCTTTTTCTCTGTTTGTGGCGACCAGGGCGGGCGAGAGCCGTGAGGGAACGGCGCGAGGCCGGTGGCGCGAGTGTTAATGAGCTTCACCTGGGAGGCGCACCGGCCTTGAGTCCCTCACGGAGGAGCTCCGGGAGCATAAAAGGAGGAGCGACTACAGTGAAGGACGAGAGAGGACCAGGCCTGGACTTTATTTTACGTTTTATTATGTTTGTGTGGCCGGCAGACGTCCGCGAGGGTCTGCCGGCATTACTTTCGTTTTGTTCTTTGTTTATTTTGGTATTAAAGTTTTGTTGAACGTTCGCCGGTTCCCGCCTCCTTCTTCCCCCACTACGAACTTAAGTCTACTACACTGTTCAACTTGTGGAAAAGAGTTAGGAGGTCACACACAGCTTAAATCAGAAGTTCTGGAAGCTCATAATTCATGTACAGAAAGGTCTGAAGAGATTCATGCGAAATCATACAGGAGAGAAGTCAGTCATTTGAGTTTGTGGCAAAACCTTTTACAGGGTTTATATATTGTTGTCTTTCAATACATATGATAATTCGTACTCAGAAAGTACAACTGAAATTACATTCATTTACAAGATGATTAGTTAAAACATTTCAAAATGCACATGCAGACTATTTTTCCAGTCATGAATTTTGTCACTGAGGATTTCTTAAAAATGCTGTGCAAAAATCTCATCTCGTTCTTATGAACCCACTCTTGTGTCTCGTCTCGTGAGCTAAGTGTCTCATCACACCTCTAATTATTTACATTTGATGGCCCATACGAGCAAATACACTTACATTTTTGAGCTGATAAAGAGAAAGTGTCACAGTTGTGTCATCCAATAGGAAACTTCTGTCCCGGCCTTGACCAAAAGACTCGCCATCCTCCAAAATGAACCTAAATAGCAAACATATTCAACAATATTAATAAAATTCAAATGACAAGATGTCTTATTTTGCACCCTGAAATAATGATAAAGCTGATCCTAAAGCTGGCATTATGTGGGGATCAGAGATGTGTGGGTACTTGGGAAGGGTGCAGACAGGAGGTTTTGACTGGATGATCTCTTGATTGGTCAGCTCTTTCTCTAGGTCTCCTCCTGCCAGACACCACAGGTGATACACCTCATCAATGCCTCTCTCTGCCAGGTAGTTCTCTCCATCATCTACACAACACAGCAGCACACTCATTAACTTTATTTTTAGCAATAACCTTTTTATAGTCATTAAAATGATTTTCAACATTTTTCTCTAGTGTGAGTTCTGGTGACCCAAACCTTTACAGAGTTCACTGATGTCCTCAGGAAGCTCTAAATGGGCACAGCGCGGGGAGGCGGCAAACAGACGCACAGGGCTCTGGTAGGGCGTGTACTGACAGGAAATGCTCTCAAACACAGAGTCTCCCAGAAGCTCTGCTGGGGTGGGTCTGAAAGACAGGAACAATTAGCGAAGACACTAATCATCATTATTAATTAAGCATAAGCTTGCTCTGCTCTGTTTATTCAAATTTCTATTAATAATTAATAGATAGTAAATCAATTCCAGTAACATGACGATTCAATTAGACCAAAGCAAATAACTTGACTTGGGCTGAGTGAAATATATAATGTTTACACTCCAAAATAAATAAAAAAATAAATATATAATTGTATTAACTATTTTTTTTATTTAAAATTATAAGATTACATTATTCCATTTATATGCACAAATATATATATATATATATATATATAGATATAGTGGCATGAAAAAGTATGTGAACCCCTTGCAGAATCTGTGAAAATGAGAATTATTTTAATAAAATAAGAGGGATAATAAAAAATGCATGTTATTTTTTGTTTAGTACTGTCCTGAGTAAGATATTTTACATAAAAGATGTTTGCATTTAGTTCACAAGACAAAACAATAGCTGAATTTATTAAAATAACCCCATTCATAAGTATGTGAACCATTGATTCTCAATACTGTGTGGTTACCTGATGATCCACGACTGTTTTTATGTTTTGCGATGGTTGTTCATGAGCAGTTAAACTGAGCTCTGTTCTTCAGAAAAATCCTCCAGCTCCTGCAGATTCTTCAGTTTTCAATCATTTTTGCATATTTGAACCCTTTCCAGCAGTGGCTGTATGATTTTGAGATTCATCTTTTCACACTGAGGACAATTGATGGACTCAAACTCAACTATTAAAAAAGGTTCAAACATTCACTGATGCTCCAGAAGGAAACACGATGCATTAAGAGACGGGGGGTGAAAACTTTTGAATTCGAATATCAAGGTAAATTGTACTTAATTTTTTTTCCGGTAAACATGCAAGTGTCTTCTGTTGGTTCTGAAGGGCAGTACTAAATGAAAAACAATGATATTTAAACAAAATAAGAAAAATTGTGACATCTTCATCCTGTTCAAAAGTTTTCACACCCCGACTCTTAATGCATCGTGTTTCCTTCTGGAGCATCAGTGAATGTTTGAACCTTTTTTAATAGTTGAGTTTGAGTCCCTCAGTTGTCCTCAGTGTGAAAAGATGAATCTCAAAATCATACAGTCACTGCTGGAAAGGGTTCAAATATGCAAAAATGCTTGAAAACCGATGAATCTGCAGGAGCTGGAGGATTTTTCTGAAGAACAGCTCAGTTTAACTGCTCAGAACAAACAAGAGACTCATGAACAACCATCACAAAACAAACAAACAGTTGTAGATCATCAGGTAACCACACACAGTATTGAGAATCAATGGTTCACATACTTATGAATGGGGTTATTTTAATAAATTCAACTATTGTTTTGTCTTGTGAACTAAATGCAAACATCTTTTAAGTAAAATATCTTACTCAGGATGTACTAAACAAAAAATAACATGTATTTTTTATTATCCCTCTTATTTTATTAAAATAATTCTCATTTTCACAGATTCTGCAAGGGGATCACATACTTTTTCATGCCACTATATATAAGTTATAAAGTTTTAAATTATTATTATTTTTTTTATTTACGATTATATTATTTTTATATATTATTATTTATATTTATTCCATTTATTATGCACCAATATGATATTAAAAAAAATAATATATAAAATAAAATAAAAGATGTAATATATTATATTAAATAAATAATATAATTAAATTCATCATTTTATTTTTATTTACAATTATAGAATTATATTATTATTATATATTATTATTATTTATATTTATTCCATTTATAAGCAAATATGACTGCATAAAAAGCTTTGGAAGATTAGAAGGAGGTTTTTTTTTTTTTTTCCTATAAAGAAATGATAAAGGAGATGGACAGACTACCTTTTTGAGGGGAGAAACGTCAGGCATTTCCTCAATAAAGCCTGCACATTTTCAGGCAGCTCCTGGGGAAAAGTCAGAGACAAGAATATTAGTAAAGCATCAAACCCAGCCATACTCTAATAAATCAGCACTTTCTGTCATTCACGCTATAAACTCCACTGAAAAGTGAGGTTTTATGAGGACATTTGGAAAACATTAGCCATACGACTGGTGTGCGCTCAGTGTCAAGCTAAGAAGAGTTTATCTGAGAGGTTTCAAAGTAAACCTTTTAAAGTTAAATCCCTTTGAAATGAAACCACAGAGATAAACCACATCTTACTGTGACACTGATTGTGTACTTTTCTGTCCTGCAGTAAAAGGTTTAGAAAAAACAAAAAAACTTGAGATCTATCTTTGTATGGAATGTAAAGTACAACGATGAAAGTCTATCCATTAAGACGAGCAAACTTACCTTAACTGTATCCAAGCATCCGTGTTCCTCAGCAAGAACAGTGATTATGTCATCCATGCATCCTGTAGAGACAATAAGAAGCAAAAAAAAAAAATCAGAGATATTCTAATGGTGAAATTCATTACAACAGAAAATGGACAGAATAATGTGATGTGAATGAATAAATAGCGTAATGTAAACATGAACTCACCTAAGGTGATGATGAATTTCATTCTATCACTAATATCAATGTTCTGCAGAATCTGCCTTCCCTGTTGGACAACACAAGTCACATGATATCAAATAGTAAATGCTATAGAATCTGTGTGGTTAGTTAAAAAGTCAGTGAAAATGAGAAGTTAATATTTCTGCAGTAAGCAAACGTTCTACCCCATTCATCCATCCATCCATCTATCTGTGTTTTTAAAACAGACTTTAAACAACATTAAAGCTTGTTTACAAACTTTACTATCTAGTTAACATTTCAATTTGATGTCAAATGTTTATAATTGGACTAAGAAGACATAACTGGACTTGCATGACATTCTGCAATCAACAAAATTTCAATCAATGGATTATTTTAGGGGAAAAGTAATTTATAAACTTTACTGCCATTGTCTGATACACACTCATGAATATGTAAACTGTAAGTAAAACCTTAGGGGAAAAGGGTTTTCATTTATAAAGCATAAAAAATATATGTAACATTGTAAATTATTCATATCCTGGGGAAAACCGATTTGCATTAATGTAAAATTCAGTTTAGTCCCTGTTGAGCTGAATCTATGAAAACTCAGAGCGTACCACACAGAGTTCAAACAGAAGCACCCCGAGAGACCAAACGTCTGTTTTGGGCCCTGAAGGAAGCGGGGCCTCAATGATAGAGGGGTCGCTGGAATAGAAACAGCCTTGAGCAATAACCTCTGGAGGCAGGTAAGATGGATACCTACGGAAACAGAGAGGAACAGACAACACGGGTGCTGGAAAGGTCTCACAGAGTGCAGATGTGGTCCTTGTGATGCCAGATAACAAAAGATGTGTCCCACAAAACCCAAATCACAACCGGATATTATAAGACAGCCCCTCTGAGAACATGAGGGCTCCTAGCCGTGCCACTCAGATATGTTATTTAAGATGCCACATAAGGAAGCCGCTTTGATATCCAGGATCTGCTTTTGATCAAAACAAAGATGAGCCACAATGATGCGCATCTAATGTTAGTTCATCTTTCTTTATTACGAGAGCACAGCGTGACCCACTGATCTTTTTTTCCATGAAAGGCTGGCGCTTCGGTTCAGAGCCACAATGCATCTTAAAGAGACGGCGCACAAGATTTAAAGCTCGCCTTGACTTTCTGCTCCGCTATAATGATGCCGAGATGTTATCTGTACCCTTATATAGACACCAAAGCACGGGAGTTTCATTTTGAGGAATATCTTACAGCAGGAAACAAATGGAAAACATTATAGCTGAATGACGTACCCAATAGGGAAGTCAACATCTGCTCCGTGGTCGGTCATATGATACAGGCCGAATTTGGCCAACTTCACTTTACCCTGTTGAGTTTGTAAAAGAACATTTCATTCCAGGAAAACAGTGACTTGAAAGCAAGACAAAGTAACAATAAGAAACTGATCATTCTGACAAACTTCATCACATTGTTAATATTTGTTGGGTTTACTGTTTTAAGTTTGTCAGAATTATCAGTTTGTTTATAAAGCTCTTAAACTACAGCTGTTACACTTTTGAGCAACAATAATGACAGGTTAGAATTATATAAAAATAAAGCACAAAACAAAACAAAAATAAAAAAAATAACATAACATAACATAACATAACATAAAAATATAAAACTAAACTAAACCAAACCAAAACAAAAAACAAACCAAACCAAACCAAACCAAAACACAAAACAAAAATTAAAGTAAAAAACAAAACACAAAATAAAATAAAATAAAATAAAATAAACACAAAACAAAATAAAATAAAATAAAATAAAATAAAATAAAAAACACTAAATAAAATAAACAAAACAAAACAAAAAACACTAAATAAAATAAAATAAAAAACACTAAATAAAATAAAATAAAATAAAATAAAATAAAATAAAATAAAATAAAATAAAATAAAATAAAATAAAATAAAATAAAATAAAATAAAATAAAATGGTTTTGAGCACTTGGTCACCCCAAATTTTTTTTTTTTCTTTCTTTTTTTTTTTACATCATGCAACACAACACACCAATGAGTTCTCAATACACTTCCTTGTTTCCACATACCTCACGATCCAGGAGAACATTGTTGGGAGACAATGCGCGGTGCACCATGCCGTGTTCGTTCATAAACTCCAAACCTTCTAACACTTCATAAGCGACCTGAAGCACTTTCTCTGGACTAAGAGAGAGACAAGAACATCTGAAAACATCACTATCAAATCAAACTGGAAAATTCAATACATATATATAAAAACTTAAGTAACTATGGATATACACATGAGTTAACCTATGCCATGTTTGACTGAATAAGGCTCTGTGAGGTCAAATAAAAGGCATAATCCAATTGTACACAATAGAAATAACATGGCAAAATACTGTATAATTCCCTATGAATTAATTTAAGCGCCATTATTTCATAATAAACTGTCTGATTTAGACAGTAGATGGCAGAACAAGAGTAGTCTGAGCTGTTCAGTCACTGCTAAAATCAATCAGTTATTGGAAATATACCACTGGTTTACCTGGGAATGCTGCTTTTACAGCTATTTATATGCTCAATGATATTGCATGAACAAAAGAGAGCTGAAAGCGAAAGACACTGCGGTGACACATTACAATAAGGTTTCTTTTGTTAACATTAGTTAGTGCATAAGCTAACAATCTAACAATGAGAAATGTATTTTTACAATAATTTATTAACCTTTGTTAATGATAGTTATAGTCCCCCTGTGGTGAAAATCAAGTGTTTAATGTTGTTTTTATGTCTATGTTGTGTTTTTAACATGCTTTAAGACAAACCATGTGCAAATTCATATGTCAACAACATTGCTGAGTTTTTTCTCTTTAAAACTGCAGTAAACCAAAGACAGTCGGAGGCGGAGGGAGGGTCTAGCTAGCCTCTGTTTTGTTTGACAACACTTCGAACGTCAACAGGAAGTTACTCCACCCAGGATCGCTTAGAGAACCTTTAATTACCGTTATGTGTCCGACTTGTAAAAAGCGATAGCACTGTGCAGCATTTATCTCAGTAAGTTGACCGAGTGGATCTCGTCTGAGCTCGTGCGAGTGAGTGGAGGCGGGGCTAATTATCATATTCATAGAGCCGTGTATATTAAATGAGGCAAGGGTGTAGAGTTACATTCAAGCTATTTTAAGGCAGATTTTTTTTTTACAGGAAAAAAAACATGTAATTTTGGTAATCAAAGATGAGTTTTAAGTGATAAAATTATTGACTACGGGGGATTTTAATAAAAACGCACATGTTAGTTCACAGTTTAATAACTAATGTTAACACACACAACTTTTCATCTTAAAAATGTAGTAGTAAATGTTGAAATTAACATTAACTATGATTAATAAATGCAGTAGAAGTATTGTTCAATCTTAGTTCATGCTAACTAAGGTAGTTAACTAATGTTAACAAATGAAACCTTAAAGAATGAAAGTGAATGAAATCCCTTATGGGAATAAAATGTTTATGCCATGCCATTTCATGAACAAAAGAGTTAGTTTTTGGTGAATTTATGATGAAGTGCCGATTAAAGATTTGGGTGCTGTTTGTGATGTTACAGCTCTTTTAAATATAAATGCATAGAAACAATATTTAATTTAATTAATGCTTTATTCTGAATCAGGAATATGGAATTGAAAAATAAGGATGAATTTACTGAATAAAGTACTCATGTAATTTCACTGGAAACTGAAAACACACTGACTAGAAACCTGTAGAAAATTCAGGATGACAAAAAACACATTCCTTTAAAAATATCTGGATAGATTATTCAATGGAGTACTGAAATATTGCTAGACTGATTGCTTTGACTGTAAATTCTCACTTGATGTTTTACATTTTGTCTAAAATTTGAAGTTGTACTGGTTTCAATAAGTTGATTTTGTCCTCTGTCTTGTTTTAGTCATTTTTAGGAACATTCGCTCAGTAAAATACCATCTACGGCAATAGTCTTTGACAGTGAACCGCTGTCACATTGGCCCAATTTACACCTGCTGATAACATTCATCATTTTCTTAAACTCTGATCTCAATTGTGTCAATATTACAAAACAAAAATAACACACATAACAAAAACAAAAATAACACACACAGTGATCAAATGCTTTCACGAAAAGAAAAGCTTCCCAAAAACTGTCCCCATGAAGAATTTGACAATAGTGTCAATAGCTTCCACATGAGAGGATGCAAACCACTAATGAATCTCAGACCAAAAAAACCTCTGCAACAAATATCAATGGGTCTTTTGACCTGATAATATAGAACAGATTAAAAATGATAAAACTAGTCACTGAGTGAAGTCTGAAGAATATGAACTGTTCAAATATGCTTTTCAGAAAATACTGTGGCAGTACCATGGTACAGTGATAGCATCGAATGGTTATGTCATGGTACTTTTCAACAGTTCGGACATTTATGTTGACTACTTTTATTTCAAATGCTGAATTAAAATAATGTCAAAATAAAAGCTATATTATATATATATATATATATATATATATATATATATATATATATATATATATATATATATAAAACATTATAACATAATAATAAACATAATAATAAATGTTTCTTGAACAGCAAATCAGCATATTTTAGAATGATTTCTGAATGATCATGTGACAGGGTTCGTACAGATACTGTAAAATGAAATTCCAGGACTTTCAAGGACTTTTCAAGCACTACTTTTTTGTTTATCAAGGAATACAATCAGAGATCTCACTTATCAAAATATATCTTTATTATCTTTCAAATTCTAAAAAGGCAAATAAGGCAAATAGATAAATAAATATAAACTAATAAAACAAAATGATACAAATAAAGTGCAGCACATGCAACGATTGTGGTAACTTTAACCACTGAAAGGATACTATGACAAAGATAACGCTTTCCTTATTCAAACTTTTTTTTCCCCATGAATATATAATTGACCTGAAGAATGAAAGCTGTATCATATACTTGGATATTTATATGAGCAATATCACACTCATAGCCATGCGAAATGTCTCTATATCTATACCAGACTGTTAATTTTCTGTGAAAAGTTTGTTTTATCGATAAAATTAAACACTAATTTCATATATAGTCTTTCAATAAATCAAGCACTTCTCAAGTACCTTTTCAAGGGTTTTCCAGGACTTTAAATTTCAAGAAGTCAAATTTAAGCACCTTAAAGGGATAGTTCACCCAAAAATGAAAATTTGATGTTTATCTGCTTACCCCCAGAGCATCCCAGAGCATCCAAGATGTAGGTGTCTTTGTTTCTTCAGTAGAACACAAATGATGACTTTTAACTCCAACCGTTGCCGTCTGTCAGTCAAATAATGCTAGTGGATGGGAATTTCTACAATAACAGTAAATAAAACTTGCTTAGACAAATCCAAATTAAACCCTGCAGCGCGTGACGACACATTGATGTCCTAAGACAAGAAACGATCGGTTTGTGCGAGAAACCGAACAGTATTTATATCATTTTTTACCTCTAATACACCACTATGTCCAACTGCATTCATCACTCGATTCGTTTGGTCTGATCGCGCTCTGACAGCGGCAGTGATGTCTCGCTCTCATTGAAGTATATGCGCGATACATCACTGCCGCTGTCAGAGCGCGATCAGACCAAACGAATCGAGTGATGAATGCAGTTGGACATAGTGGTGTATTAGAGGTAAAAAATGATATAAATACTGTTCGGTTTCTCACACAAACCGATCGTTTCGTGTCTTAAGACATCAATGTGTCGTCACGATCCGCAGGGTTTAATTTGGACTTGTCTATGCAAGTTTTATTTACTCTTATAGTAGAAGTTCCCATCCACTAGCATTATTTGACTGACAGATGGCAATGGTTGCAGTTAAAAATCATCATTTGTGTTCTACTGAAGAAACAAAGTCACCTACATCTTGGATGCGCTGGGGGTAAGCAGATAAACATCAAATTTTCATTTTTGGGTGAACTATCCCTTTAAGCACCTTGTACGAACCCTGATGTGACACTGAAGACTGGAGTAATGGCTTTGGCCATTTCTAATCAATTGAATGCATTCTTGGTGAGACTTCTTTCTAAAATATAAAAAAAAAGACCCCAAACATTTGAACCACGCATTATTTTCAGTTGGACTTGATTGTTACCTGACTGGTTTCCCCTGCTTCAGAAGATCTTTTAGGCTTTTTTCATAGTGCTCAGCAACAATAACCAGCCGTTCTGCAAAATAACAAGAAGACAAGAAGTACTTGCTTAGATGACAAACACAGACAAAATATTCTCTGAACGTATTAGGTTAATATTATTTATAATATTAATATCAATTATCTACACATTGCATTCAAGGTATACATTTTATCAGTCAATTATTATTTAAAGATATTTTGACATTTTCTGGACGTTTAATTACATGCTGAATATCTTTACTTGTTGGCCAAAATAAGTGACATGTACAGTGTAGATTAAAAAAATATATATATTTAAAGAGTTAGTTCACCCAAAATGAAAATAATGTCATTTATTACTCACCCTCATGTCGTTCCACACCCGAAAGACCTTCGTTCATCTTCAGAACACAAATTAAGATATTTTTGATGAAATCCAAAGACTCCAAAGACTCTATAGACAGCAATGCCATTGTAAATCTCAAGATCCATAAAGGTACTAAAAACATATTTAAAGTGAGTACAGTGATTCTACTTTAATATTATAAAGCGACGAGAATACTTTTTGTGTGCCAAAAAAACAAAATAAAGACTTTTTAACAATCTCTCGTGATGGCCGATTTCAAAACACTGCTTCAGAGCTTTACGAATCGAATCAGTGATTCGGATCTCCTATAAAACGGCTAAACTGCTGAAATCACGTGACTTTGGTGCTCCAAACCGCTGATTCGATTCGTAAAGCACTGAAGCAGTGTTTTGAAATGACATCACGAGATATTGTTGAAAAGTCATTATTTTGTTTTTTTGGCACACAAAAAGTATTCTCGTCGCTTTATAATATTAAGGTTGAACCACTGAGCTCAAATGAACTGATTTAAATATGTTTTTAGTACCTTCATGAATCTTGAGATTTACAATGGCATTTCTGTCTATAGAGGCCTCACTGAGCCATCGGATTTCATCAAAAATATCTTAATTTGAGTTCTGAAGATGAACGAAGGTCTTTCAGGCGTGGAACGACATGAGGGTGAGTAATAAATGACATTATTTTCATTTTTGGGTGAACTAACCCTTTAAAAATGGACAGATTCAAACTTTGAGATACTTTGATATGCTGCAGTCATTTTAATTATTACTTTTTTTACAAACACTATTGTTTTATAACTGCAACCGCTCCAAAACGTACAAGATCCTTGCATACTATTCCCAGTTGAATCAACACAATGAAGAAAAAAAACTTGGCTCCCTAAAGAAGAGCGTCTTATAAACTGCTTTTCAATATCCTCAGAAATGAATATTCCCTCCAGCAAGATGATGACCTGCATTCAAGGTCATTTCTCAAACATGAAAGAAAGTTATAACACTAATAAATCCGCATAATGTCATTAGGACAGGACTTCAAACACAAGTGTTTGCATACACATGCATCGATCTCATAGGGCACACATGCATTGAACAAAGCACACTGTGCATGATAAATACTGAGCTAACAGCCATAAAGCAAGTAAAGATAAAAAGAAACATTCTCGCACAAAGATTCCCCACATGAATAATGTCATTAAACCACAGAGATAAAAATCACTAGGAAGAGCACCAGAAAACAAAACCAGGCTTGATGAGGCTCTAAAAGGTAAAGGAAACATTTCAACTTAAAGGGTTAGTTCACCCAAAATTGAAAATTCTGTCATTAATTACTCACCCTCATGTCGTTCCACACCCGTAAGACCTTCGTTCATCTTTGGAACACAAATTAAGATATTTTTGATGAAATCCGAGAGGTATATAATTCGTCCATAGACAGCAATATAATCAACACTTTCAAGGTCCAGAAAGGTACTAAAGACATCGTTAAAACAGTCGACGTGACTGCAGTGGTTCAATCTTAATTTTACGAAGCAACGAGAATACTTCTTGTGCGCAAAAACAAAACAAAAATAATGACTTTATTCAACAATATCTTCTCTTCTGTGTAATTCTCATATATTGTTCACGTGTAGCGCTTCCAGGTTCTACGTCAGAACACAGACTCATTATTGGCCGGCATCAGCATCACACGCATCCGTCGTACTGCTCACGTGATCAGCTTTGGCCAATAGTGAGCTGGCATTCGGGCGTAAAGACAGAAGCATTTACTGGGCTTACTGCGGCAACTACGTAAGGATAATGACAGGGAAGAGAAGAGATTGTTAAATAAAGTCATTATTTTTGTTTTGTTTTTGTGCACAAAAAGTATTCTCGTCGCTTTAAGGTTGAAAATTAAGGTTAAACCACTGCAGTCACGTCAACTGTTTTAAAGGTGCCCTAGAACCAGCTTTTACAAGATGTAATATAAGTCTAAGGTGTCCCCTGAATGTGTCTGTGAAGTTTCAGCTCAAAATACCCCATAGATTTTTTTAATTAATTTAGTTACCTGCCTATTTTGGTGCGTCATTAACTATGCACCGATTCAGCGCGCGGCCCCTTTAAATCGCACGCTCCATGAATACAGTAAGAAACGATGGTAACTTTAACCACATTTAACAGTACATTAGCATCATGCTAACGAAACAGGTAAGCAAGCATCATGCTTGCTTACCTAGTCTGATGATTCAGCTGTGCACAGATCCAGACGTTAATACTGGCTGCCCTTGTCTAATGCTTGAACATGAGCTGGCATATGCAAATGTTGGGGTCATACATATTAATGATCCCGACTGTTACGTAACAGTCTGTGTTATGTTGAGATTTGCCTGTTTTTCGGAAGTCTTTTAAACAAATGAGATTTACATAAGAAGGAGGAAACAATGGAGTTTGAGACTCACTGTATGTCTTTTCCATGTACTGAACTCTTGTTATTCAACTATGCAAAGGTAAATTCAATTTTTGATTCTAGGGCACCTTTAACAATGTCTTTAGTACCTTTCTGGACCTTGAAAGTGTTGATTATATTGCTGTCTATGGACGAGTCAAATACCTCTCTGATTTCATCAAAAATATCTTAATTTGTGTTCTGAAGATGAACGAAGGCCTTACGGGTGTAGAACGACATGAGGGTTAGAACTTAATATTTTTGGGTGAACTAACCCTTTAATGACTTGCAAAAAAGTGCCATGACATATTTCTTTTAATTTTAAAATCAAATAAAAAAGGTGTACAATAGACAGCTATTTATATGACAAGAATCTGATATATATTGCACAAAAAAAGCTCTAATATGATTGGATGACTTTATTTAAGTAGCGCTTTATATCCTACAGCTTTACATTAATAATCAGGAAAATATCCGTGAACATGGCAAGTACATCTATTATAAAAAGACGTCAATTTAGGTTTTAAAGTAGCTGACTATATTGTCATGTTTCAGCTCAATTCAGTTCAATTTTGATTCCATTCAGTTTAATAACAGTGTTGCAAAGTTCAAACTTTATGAAGGAAACAAAACTCTTAACAAGGTACAATATTGCTAAAACAAGCACTTCTGACAAAAGCCAATGCATATTTTAAAGATTCTGCGAGAGTAGCAAATGAACTAGATAGCATTGAGTCACAGAGTTATATCTGTGAAATAAACCAACTGTTTATTATTATTTACCGCCGGCCGTTCTTATTTGGGAAGATGATGATATGCCAGTCTTTGGCGAGAAACAGAATAAAGCCATCATACCATGCTTCCCTCTGGTGATGTCCACATATTGGCACAGTCTGGGATGGGTGATGGTCTTGAGGATCTGGAAGCGTCCCAGAATCTTGATGGAGTTGGGGGTGAGAGGAAGTCCATTGCTGCCACACACATCATGAGGAAGAGGAGAGGCGAAGAAGGTGGAGGCCCCCAGTTCAGCATCTCTGAGGGGCTGCATGACTCACCTGATGCTCAACAAACACACTGACATGGAGCACTTTAGATATAGAGTTATATCACTTTAAATGGTTTTTTTACATTATTTTGTCATTTCTGAAATCAGTAAGGATACTAGGTGTTTTTAAATACAACATAAATAGTTACAACAGTTAATAAATCAGGAGAACCTAGATTATTCATAACACTAAAACGTGTATTTTTCCTTTTAGAGCATAACATAATATTTCGCCATGAACATGATTACAACATAAACTAAACCAATAATATTTTACAGTATTTCATTGTACACACATGCTTGCTGGCGCTCTGAACTGTGAATTACAAATCTGCAGCATACCTGTTTATCTGAAATGAAAGACTGCTCCATTTGATTCACGTGTCCATTGATAATATTACAGATATATATTTGTGATTTTGAGAGATCGGTGGAGTCTTCCGGAGACTGTAAACAGCTGAAACGCGCGTGGCGACGCGTTTATCCCGCGCCGGCGAACAGCTGAACGACGCGTGACCGTGGCGTCATCATCCGACGACGGTGAGAGAAGATTGTGTAGCGTGTGGCTTAATAGCAAAGAAACATACGGTTGCAGTTATATGTAAGTACTAGTGCACGAAGTAATGTTTTAATTTGAGTATTGTTTATTTGTCTATGTAGCGTATTAGGAAATGTAAGTCTCTGTTTTAGAGCTGTAGACGTACAAATGTGCTGTGTGGACTGACATGTGAAGTGACAGTCAGCACTGTATCTATATAAAGACAATAATGTCATCAGTCATGATGATCCTCCTGTATGAATATCACTACTCATAAAAAATCATATTATGGTTAAATGTTTATCCTTGCGTAGACATCTGCTGTGAAGGGTTAAAAAGTGAAATAAATATAAATATTTCCCTCTGTGTGTCATTTTAACATTTATACTATTGTACTTTGAAATTAATAATTCTTAAATAACAATTCTTACTTGCTTTCTGTCTTACCTTCACTTTCACTTGCACTATATATGGTCTGTCAAACTGGTTTATTCACCTGAACAAGTCAACATATTAAAATGCCACCATGCATGTTCTGAAGGGCTTAAAAAAGACTTTGAATTACCATTTCAATTAGGATACATGGTAACGCTTTATTTTACAGTGTACTTGTTACACGTTACATGCAGTTACTATAGTAGTAATTGCTATAAATTGTGCACAATTACATGCAACTAACCCTAAACAACTCCCTAACCCTATAGTAAGTACATGTATTTAATCTTTATTGCTCAGTACTAAAATGTATAATTACACTGTAATATGGACACCTTAAAATAAAGTGTACCCAAATACATAATTGAAATTAGTATAGTGCATGATTATACTGTGTTGCTTAAGTCAAGTAGATATGACTGATAGCCTTCATCTTGTTCTATGATTTGTTTAACATAATTGAACATGTCCTACTTTACAATTTACAAATCAGTGTAGTGACTTTCTGCATGGAGGTGTTGTAAACATTAATATGTGTCATCATAAATGTGTTGATAAAATAACCAGATCTTCAGTTCTATTATCTTAAAATGGGCCTAATATGTTGGTTTTATAAACCTTAAACTTAATAAATAAGTTAGAATATCACTATCATTAATATATATATTTAAATAATAAATTACTATCAAATTAAAATAATTATTATAAATTAACAAAATATTTTGTTTTGGTATTTACAATAATTTAGAATTTCTTAAAGAAATAGTTCACCTAAAAATGAAAATTGTGTCATCGTTTACTCACCCTCAAGTTGTTCCAAACCTGTATAAATGTCTTTGTTCTGCTGAACACAAAGGAAGATATTTGGAAGAATGTTTGTAACCAAGCAGATCTTGACTACCATGGTATTTTCCCCCCTATTATGGTAGTCAGTGGGGGCCGAGATTTGTTTGGTTACAAACATTCTTCCAAATATCTTCCTAGAAAGAAATTTATACAGGTGTGGATCAACTTGAGGGTGAGTAAATGATGACACAATTTTCATTTTTGGGTAAACTATCCCTTTAAAGATGAGTGGAAGAGAATGAAGTTTTAATTGCGATATGGCTGGGGTTGATGGCCAATGAAAACGCTGACTCATGGGTGGCACAAGTGCGTGGTCATTTTCTCTCCATTCAGACTTGCATGAATGTGACAGCTGCTCCTGTAAGTGTTACTTTCACTGGTGTCGGATGTAACACATGGCTTTAAATCTCTTCAAGAGCACTGATGTTTTCATGGTTTATTTCACAGACGCCGTTGTGTTTTTGGTTGCGTTTCACAAATTTTATATCCGTTGCATGGCTGACATTCACATTTATTGGCTGTCATGCGATGCCGATGACCACCGCTGCGAGGAAAACGGTGACAACTGAGCTTTTTGGAAATGTTTTTGGAAGTGTTTTTGGGCTCCGGCTCCGGCCCCGGGACTCGTTTTCAGGGGTTATGCAAATGAAAACAGTCCTGTCATGGTGCTCATAAATTCTTCCACCACAGGCCCATTTAAAGCAGTTCAAGAACTTCAAAAACAAGAGACTTTGATCCACGATATTATCAACTCCAGCTTTTTTGTGTTTCTAATTTCCTCATCTGAACTCTTTTGTTTTCATCCTGCGCCAGCTGTTGTTTTCCAGCACCACCCTGCACTATGTGTTATGATGTGTTCTTCTCTTTTCCTACGCCTTGTAAAAATTCCCTTAGTCCTTTTGCAGTGGATGAGCCGAAGCCAAACGTGTAATGTGTCCATTTTCCTTCACCAGCTGTCTTTTGACTGAATGGGAATTGCTGTTTGATCCATTGTGGAGCCAAAGAGGATTCCTCGATCAAAACACTTTTATAGTGGTGGCGGGGGGACAGTGACGCAATCACACAGTATTTGTCTCATGGTGGACATGAGAACACACACATTTAGATGCCATATGGCTTGATTTCCATCCTCTTCCTTGCTCGGGAATATTTTTGTTGACTTACTTGACCTGGAGATTGGTGAGCTGATTCAAATGGTCTAATGGTATTGAAGTGAGAGTGTGAAACAGGGTTCGCTGGGATTAGGATGGAGAATGTACTCTTTGATGAGGTTTTCACATGTTGTTTGGCGTCTAGCCGATCTATTGTTAAGCATCTGGCTGGTGTCAGATGTTTCATTATGATTCCCCTTCATGGAAGCGGATTAAGACAGAAACTTGGCCACACATTGGTATAAATTACAAATTAAAGCACCGTGTAAAGTTGCCAAAACACCTCATGTTTACGTGCGCCAAAGATCTGAAAGATCTCATTTAAAGAGGTCATGCTCTCTCAAGTGCCGCATGTTCCCAAACAGGGATAGGATGTCCCTGTAGATCCTCTTTTTTTAAAGCATGTTTATGAGTGACTAAGAGTTCCTACCACATTTGATCTTTCCCTTTGGCTTGTTTTTCCAGGTTCCTGGTAAGATCCCTCTTCAGGATGTCAGGCCACACACCCTCACTCATGAGACTGGAACAGAAGGCCGCGGAGGCTGACCAGCTCATCGAATACCTCAAGCAGCAAGTCCAGCTGCTGAAGGAGAAAGCCAGTAAGTGGATGCATGAGGCATGCATGTGTGTTGCAAAAAAGGACGTTTGTGCACTGCAAAGCTCAATAAGTTAAGAATATTTAAAACATTTGAGGAAAATGATTACCTTTAAAACATTTAAGTAAACTAAATAATTTCTTTAAGTTAGTAGAACTTACATTTTTGGTGACAAGTGGGGTGGGGTTGGGGAAGCGGAACTAGGTCAGTGTAGAGCACCGGTGTCTCTCATTAACAATCACGTCACCGACATCCCTTCATACCACAGTTCTCAGCCTCGCCCAACTCATCATAATGTTAATTACATACAGTAAATTTACAAAAACATCACATTCAGATCTTGGTTAAATATTACATAGTAAAAAAATACATGCTATTATAACTATCAAAGAGACTGTTATTATATACTTGCCTGTATATAATCAAACAACATACAGTATATGTGGTCTTAAAAGTTTTGCAGTCCATCCTCAACCTATCCACAGGCTCTACTTTCTACCACAGTGGTAACCCTACAAAACTAACATAACAGAACCCCCTGTAAATCTCAACATTACACAACATTAAACACTAACTTTTGTCTCTGCATGTTAATCTTGTGCAAAATAACACTTAATTTCAACATTTATTTTCCTTATACAGTCTGACGGAAAGCATGCTCGGAATTAGAAATCTGGTGCAAATCAATCATATTAAGTTCAGCTTACTACAATCAAATTTTGAGTTCACGCAACCTTTTTTTTATTAAGTACAATGAACATTCATTATTATTTGAGTCAAATCGAACTCATTTCATTTAATTAATTTCACTGTTCGGTTTTACAGTGTGATGATGAAAAGTAGAAAGAGAAAGAATCTTTTAAAAATTTTGTTCAAGATCCAAATGCCAAGTTCCTAGAAATATATAATATTTGCTTTCATGGAGGTTTATAGAAGCTTGTTTCTGCCACAGAATTAAACAATTTAAAAGATAAGTGTGAATTTTTATCTCACAATTCTGACGTTTTTTCTCACAATTGTGAGATATAAACTTATAAAATCAGAATTGTGAGAAAAAAAATCAGAATTGTGAGATAAAAAGTTGCAATTATCTTTTTATTTTTAATTCAGTGGCAGAAACAAGCTTCTATAAGGTTTCATGCATTTATTTTTTTTTTAAAAGAAAGAAAAACATTTGAGCAGAAAAATTACAAAAGCTTGGGGTCACTAAGATTTTTTTTTTTTAAAGAAATGTATACTTTTATTCAGAAAAGATCATTAAATTGATCAAAAGTGACAGTAAAGACATTACAAAAGATTTCTATTTCAAATAAATGCTGTACTTTTGAACTTTCTATTCATAAGAATGCTGAAAATAAATGCATCATGATTTCCACAAAAATACGAAGCAGCTCAACTGTTTTCAACATTGATAATAATAATAATAAGAAATGTTTGAGCAGCAAATCAGCATATTAGAATGATTTCTGAAGGATCATGTGACACTGAAGACTGGAGTAATGTTGCTGAAAATTAATTAATATAATATTAGAATTACTGTATTTTTTCAAATAAATGTAGCTCTGGTGAGCATAATAGACTTTTCAAAAACATGAAAAGAAACTTGACCCCAAATGAAACTTTTGAAAGGTGGTGTAAAAATTTTACCTTTTTGATTCAAATATAAAATTAATATAAAAATTAAAATGCCTTTTTGTGTTGTTTAAAGTACAACAACTTTGATTTAGTGGATTTTTCAGATATTAAAGGAATAGTTCACCTAATTTATTCACCCTCAAATTGTTCCAAACCTGTATGAATTAAACAAGAAAAGATATTTTGAAGAATGTCGGTAACCAAACAGTTGACTGGCTTCCATAGTATTTTTTTATTTTTATTTTTTGGCCTATTTGGTTACCCATATTCTTCAAAATATTGTCTTTTGAGTTCAGCAGAAGAAATACTGTAAATTCATACAGGTTTGGAACAACTTGAGCATGAATACATGGACAGAATTTTCGTTTATGGGTGAACTACCCCTTTAATAATATTTTAAATGGGACTGCATTCTTATTGGTCACTGCTGAATTGATGTGTTTCTTGTTCTAATAAATGTGTTTTTTGTGTAGTTGTGCAGGCCACAGTGAAAGAGGAGAAGAAACTGATGGTGGAGAACGCCAAGATCAAGAAGGACATTGAGGAGCTGAAGAAACAACTTATTGAAATGGAAAGAAGGAGAGGAGGTATAATATCACGCAACATACTGTATTCTTGCTGATGTTCTTGAAATAATGAAATACTGTACTGGAAAACATACTGTAACTTTTAGAATTCAAAACTTCTACAGTCCAGAATTAAACGCATCAACACATGACCACCCACATTTAAACATCAATGTTGCCTGCTGGGTGGTCAGAAACTCCTAAACACAGAACTGATTTTAAAAGTAAAATATGAAAAAGTTAGCCAGACTTTGTGCTGTTTCTTGTTATATTCGTAGTTAGTTGCAGGCGGTATTAGGGGAAGGGACATTCTCATTTTTGAATTTGAGTGGATACAAATCTGTGTAGTGTAAGATGAGTGTTAATATAGTGCCTTCAAAATAGAGGGCACTATTTTGTTTCACAAACAGAAACCTTCACCTTGTGGTGAGTATTTGGGATTAACAAAACATTGTTTTTCTAATGATAAAGAAGTAAAATAACTGTTCTTCGCAGTAAATGAGGTGGCTATGCCTTCAAAGGAGCCCAGCATCCAGTGTGTATCTAAACCGACAGCCGCAGAGCCACCTGCCCCAGCAGCCCCTTCTGCTCCTGCTACAAAAACCCCACCAGCCAAAAACAACGATGACATGAAAAAGATGAAAGCTGAGAAGAAGGGTAAGCATACTTTTGAGACTATTAAAATGACATTTCCTTTATAACAGTTCATCTCTGCAGTGGCAAAGTTTCCAGGCATTGCTGTTGATTCATTTTCAACACCATCCAAAACGTTTGGATGGTCAGAACTTTATACATTTTGAAAAGGTACTTCACCACTGGCAAAATGGGTTTCTAATAAAAATTGTCTGCCTATACAGTAGAAAGGCAAAAACGTTTGGGGTAGTTATGCATAATTTATAGTAATTTCTATAGTAACTACATGTAACATATGTGACAAGGACACTGTAAAAAAAAAAAATTATTAAGAGTAGGCTGTATCTTGTCTAGGGGTGCATTGAATTTTTGGGGAATATGTGGATGATTTACAAATAAGCACATAAAAACATTTTACTAAAGGACAGTGCCATTCTAAACACAGCTTACCCTACTCTCATAAATAATGCAGTGTAATGAACAGATAGAGTTTGAGAAGAGACCGCAAGCGAATGTTAGCTGTGGATGAAGGTCAAACTCATTTGGGTTACAACCTGATCTGAAGGCAAACCAGATTTAAAGATGTATTCTGGTTGTTATATTTCTAAGTATTCATACCCTAAAGAACAGAGCATTTGAAATGATTCAGATTTCCTTTCATGGTTATTTATTATGAAAATTATTTTCATTTCAAATCGCTCAAATCCCTTCAACTTGGGAACGCTCTGTTCATATTGAAGTACAAATCGCAGATCATTTTTGTGCATTTATGGGCTGAGGAAAAACAAGTTAACTTTTGTGTTTCTCTGACATTCCTGCGGGCCAGATGTCAAAAGCAGTTTAATAATATTCTTTTTCTCCTTCAGTGTCGATGAATGCTGTGTTTCAATGTGAATGAGAGCCTCTCCTGCACCTGTATTTCATGCATATCTCTTTCTTGGCAGTGCTAAATGACTTGTCACATTTAGAAGGCTTTGAGGAATCTTGGCGCATTTTATTCTAGACTTAAATTAGGGCTGTATGATTAATCAAAATCACAATAGAAATCATAAAAGCTTTGTGTGATTATTAAACCACAAAAGGCTGTGATTAAATTAATTATATACAGCGCCTGCATTCAAAAGTGAAGGGTTGTCTACTGCACTCATTTTTCCTCTTTAAAAGTTTGGAATAATAAGCCAATTTTACAGCTGTTGACAACTTTACGTGGAATTTAAAAGGTGTTCTGAGAAAGTGAAGAGGGTTTAACCAGACTGCCTTGCAATGCTTCGTGAAAGTGAATAATTATGAAAGAACTGCATTACTGGCACTTTCCACGAATAAAATGCAGTTTTGTGCTCTGTGACTTTTTCAAGTATTAAAGTCAGAAATGAAACAAGGGATATGTTAGATAAAATTGATCTAAGGTAAAATTAACTTGGCATGAAAATTTTTAAATTCATCAAATGTCTGTATAAAATAAAAACAGTTTACAGTCAAAAAGATCAAACTTTTGTGGCCAAAATGACTTTTTTTAAGGGTAAGAGAGTCATTTTGGCCTCAGAGAATTTACTTTCTTGACTGTAAACTGATTTTATCAACAATTTTAATTTTTATTTGCAATAAACTAATTATTATGATTATGGAAAAGACATACACTGAGTCTCAAACTCCATTGTTTCCTCCTTCTTATATAAATCTCATTTGTTTAAAAGACCTCCGGAAAACAGGCGAATCTCAACATAACACCGACTGTTACGTAGCAGTCGGGATCATTAATATGTACGCCCCCAATATTTGCATATGCCAGCCCATGTTCCCAACATAATGAAAGGCATTAGACAAGGGCAGCCAGTAACGTCTGGATGTGCACAGGTGAATCATCAGACTAGGTAAGCAAGCAAGAACAATAGCGAAAAATGGCAGATGGAGCAATAATAACTGACATGATCCATGATTACATGATATTATTAGTGATATTTGTAAACTGTCTTTCTAAATGTTTCGTTAGCATGTTGCTAATGTACTGTTAAATGTGGTTAAAGTTACCATCGTTTCTTACTGTATTCACAGAGACAAGAGCCGTCGCTGTTTTCATTTTTAAACACTTGCAGTCTGTATAATTCATAAACACAACTTCATTCTTTATAAATATCTCCAACAGTGTAGCATTAGCCGTTAGCTACGGAGCACAGCCTCAAATTCATTCAGAATCAAATGTAAACAATATAACAGTATACAATACTCACATAATCCGACGCATGCATGACGAACACTTTGTAAAGATCCATTTGAGGGTTATATTAGCTGTGTAAACTTTAAGGCACTGTTCAAGGCAAGCGCGATCTCCGTGGGCGTGGAGCACGAGAATTAAAGGGCCAGTAGCCCTGAATCGGCTCATTTATAATGATGCCCCAAAATAGGCAGTTAAAAAAATTAATTTAAAAAAATCTATGGGGTATTTTGAGCTGAAACTTCACAGACACATTCAGGGGACACCTTAGACTTATATTACATCTTTTTAAAAAAAGTTCTAGGGCACCTTTAAATCATAGAAACATTTTGTAACACTTTAGGGTTTTACTATGATTTTTGATTTTTAAAGCATTCTTGCTGTATAAGTATTCATTTATTAATTAATGACCTCAAACTTTTTAAATAAGCACTTTGTTTCTAAGAAAACACCCAGAACTCTGCCTGAGTATCATTGTGTTCAGTACTTATGCATGTATAGACTAAACATTTTAATTTCATGATTTGCCGGGTTAAGTGGTGGTCCAAAACGGTTTCCCCCTAGCCTATATGTCCGGAAACAGTGATAAAGTTGTACTCTTTTCAAATGACTGGAACGATTAGAAACAAATGCCATACTGAAGCCATTGTTGGCAGAGCTATTTTGGGAAAAGCTTGAAAACAGAACAGAAATGACAACTGTATAATTTCCATGGCTTGAGATGTGTCCCAACAGCTCCCTGGGGAACAATATGCACAAGCTAATAATAACTATCAAAGAGCTGCATTAAAAACACCTCACAAACTAAAGGCACATTTCCTCAGGGTGGACATGCACTGTAATAAAATCCCAGAATGACACTGTGTGCTGAGGTTGGTGCAATATCTGTAATAGCAGTACATACACAGCTTATGCTTTTTACAGATATATGGCGTGTTATTTGATGATTCATATTTTAGCAATTCTGTCCTGATTTACAAACACAAAAATATCTGAAAGACACATTTCTAATGCTCTGTGACATGCTTTTGGTCCAGGTGAGAAGAAAGAGAAGAAACCAGCGGCGCCGCCTCAAGAAGAGGCGAAAGTAGACGTGTCTCGACTGGATTTGCGAGTGGGCCGCATTATCAGCGCAGAGAAGCACCCTGACGCCGACTCTCTCTACGTTGAGCAGGTGGATGTGGGCGAAGCGGCTCCACGTACTGTCGTCAGTGGCCTGGTCAAACACATCCCTCTGGAGCAGGTACCCATCTAACCCCTGACAAACACCTGTGTTTATTAGTTTTGAGGATCATCAGAATTAAAAGCATTACGGAAATCAATTCAATAAAACAAATCATTTATCGCATTTATCCACTAATTTATAAAGCACCTTAAACGGACAGTTCACCCAAAAAATGAAAATTATACGATGATTTACTCACCCTCAATCCATCCAAGGTGTGACTATCTTTTTTCAGACAAACACAATCGGAGTTAAATTAAAAAAATATCCCAGCTCTTCCAAGCTTTATAATGGTAGTGAAGATTTGAAGCCACAAAAAAGTCCATCTATTCTTCATAGAAGTAATCCAGTATGGCTCTAGGGGGTTAATAAAGGCCATCTGAAGCAAAATTATGGGTTTTTGTTAGAAAAATATCCATATTTAAAACTTTATAAACTATAATAGCTGGCTTCCTGTACAGTTGAGTTCCGGTGGAAGAGTGACCTCTGACCCGACGTATGATGTAGGATACAGGAGTAGCGTAAGCTTAGGTGAGAGTAGATGACTCTCGCGGTTCAAACAAACTCAAGCTCCTCTTCTCTTATATCGAAATCCTCCGACATTTCTCTTTGAAAAAATCGAATTTTAGTTTAAACTGTTATGGCTTTAAAACGCATGCAAATAATAACTTTTATGATGACGAAGAACTGCAATGTCACTTGAGTGTGGTCGCGATAGAGATGATAATCCATGCAAAAATCGCATTTTTGGCAGAGTATCCGAGGCACAAGTTGTACAGGCTCCGCCCTCTTCTGGAAAGCGGGGTGTGGAGCAGCTGCTCATTTGCATTTAAAGATACATGCACGAAAGAAACATTCTGTGGACACCAGACTTGCATTACATCTTGTAAAAAAGGGGCATAATCGGTCCCCTTTAATGTTACTCTGATTGTGTTCACCTGAAAGAAGAAAGTCATTTACACCTAGGACGGCTTGAGGGTGAATAAATCATGGGATAATTTTTATTTTTGAGTGTACTTATCCCTTTAAGTAATTAGTTTTGTAATTGCAGTTATGAGGTTTTTTTTCTCCAGTTATTATAATTGCATTGAATTTTCATTGTCAGATCTGACTATGGAAATTTCAGTTTAATTTAAAAAGCCACCAAATCCACTAAAAATATTACATTAAATTGTCCCTCCAGTTACATTTGTGTCTTCAGCATATTCAAAGAAACATGGGTCACTCTTTAATTTAAGGTGATGCTATTACAGTGTAATTACACAAGTACTCAGTAATATTAATTAACTTCATGTACTTACTGTAGGGTTAGGCTTAGTTTCTTGTAATTATGCATAATTTCCTGTTATTACTATAGTAAGTACATGTAATGTGCAACTGTCACCTTAAATTAAATTGTTACTGAAACTTCAATCACTCATGAATCAAACTGTATCATGGCCAAATGCTAGTCTGGCTATCACCAGACCAAGCTCAATTTAAAATTGAACATTGGTCTGGGGAGTTCGCTATGTATTTCCTACTGCACAAGAGGCGTGATCAACGAGCATTAGTCACGCAATTGGATAGTCCTTCAACCAATCAGATCAACGATCCGGGTGACGTACTTTGCAGAGCGATGCGAAAACTCCTGACAGGTTTACCGTGTGTCTCAATCAGCTCCCTAGTTCAGTAGTCAGGGCACTGATCAGGGAATCAGCCACATTCACTTTCATGATATACTGATTCACAACCTAGGGAACTAGGGAGCTGATTGAGACGCAGGGTTAGTTTGTATTGGTTTGCAGCATTGATCCGCGGTTTGCAGAAGCAGCAATGGCATCGAGCGATTTTTGCAGGTTGTGCAAAAAAACATGAAAGTGATCGGTATAGAGATTGCTAATGTGTCGTCATCATGACGTATTCCCGGTGGTGAACGCAAAGCATTTTGGGAATCCGCGGCACAAACATACACAAGGCGCCAGACTTCTTTGCATGGAGGGAAGAACGCAGTGTTCAAGATGCCGTATACCTGCTGTTTTAAAGTCGCTGCAGCAGGCACAGGTCTTTTTTACAGATGGATGCAGGACCTGGAGATTGTAAAAGTGGGGCAGAAAACTGTCGTCCGTTCAAATGTATGCTAATGTTTTAAGCACCACACTCTTCGCTCTCTCTCATCTATCTGCATGCAGTCAGAATTCAACAAACCAGCGTGTGTGTGTGAGATTTTGGTTGGGTGACAGTTGTAGGTTACAGTTTGACAAGTTTACATTTTGACAAAAGCACAATGTTGTGTTTTATTGTGTGTACACAAATATAAGTAAACACTTTGCAGTTTGAAAGATGTCCTGTATGAACAAAATGACGGAGTATGTTTTTATGTTTCCACTGTTCGATCGCGCCCGCGCCTCTCTCTCTCTCTCTCACACACACACGCTGGTTTGTTGAATTCGTACTCGGTTACTAACGTAACCTCGGTTCCCTGAGATACTTCACTCGTACTGCGTATGGGGAAAAGTCTCCCCTTTTCCCTGTCACTGAAGCCTTTTTCAATAACGCAGTGTAACTGCATCGTCATTGGTTCACTCATGAGAAGTTGTTGAACCAATGACGGCGCGGCATAGCTGCGCGCTCTATGGCGAGAAAGCGCGCGGATTTTCCCGCCGAAAGGGGCGGGGTTGAGTGCTATATAAGCGGGCGTTTCGCCATAGGAATTCAGGCCATATCGACTGAAGCGACGACCCTGAAGCCGCAGCCTCGTGGCACGGCAAGAAACGCAGTACTCGTTCCGTATCTCAGGGAACCGAGGTTACGTTAGTAACCGAGTACGTTCCCTTTCGATACTTCACTCGTACTGCGTATGGGGAACGAATTTAACCGCGCCGTGCCACGGAAGGGAACGACTGGACATGTTTGGGACACCTAGAAGGGGTCCACGAAACTAAAGAGAGGGCCGAAGCCGTCGAACCCTTAGTTACACTACAAGAGGAGATCACTCCTAAACCGGTTGAGGCGGAGCTCGAAGAGGCCGCTGCATCAGACCGATAGGACCCGAGCTTGCAAAGCCGGAACATCCAACTGGTAAAACCTGACAAAGGTGGACGGCGAGGACCAGCCGGCCGCCTCACAGATGTCTTTGATAGAAACTCCACTGGACCAGGCCCAAGAAGAGGCCATACTCCTAGTGGAGTGAGCTCTAACTCCTATGGGGCATTCCGAGCCCATGGAGGAGTAACAGAGAGCTATGGCGTCGACAATCCAACGCGAGAGACGTTGCTTTGAGACCGGAGACCCTTTGGTGCGGCCGCCAAAGCAAACAAAGAGTTGATCTGATAGCCGAAAATGCTGCGATCGCTCTACATAAGTTCTCAATGCCCTAACAGGGCAGAGCAACTCCAGCTCTTGCTCTTCTGACGAGACAGGGAGCGCAGAGAGGGAGATGACCTGTGCTCTGAACGGGGTCGAGAGCACCTTGGGGACGTAGCCATGCCTGGGTTTCAATACGACTTTAGAGTCGTTGGGTCCAAACTCAAGGCAAGCAGGGCTCACAGAGAGGGCCTGCAGATCGCCGACACGTTTAACCGATGCTAGAGCCAGTAGCAGCGCGGTCTTAAGTGTCAGGGGCTTGAGGTCAGCTGAGCACAGCGGCTCAAAGGGACGCCCTTTGAGAGCCCTAAGGACCATAGATAGGTCCCAGGTAGGAACAGTGAGGGGGCGAGGAGGATTCAATCGCCTAGCACCCCTCAAGAAATGCACCACTAGGCCGTTTTTTCCTACCGACTGGCCAGCGATAGGAGAGTGAAACGCTGCAATGGCTGCTACGTAAACCTTGAGCGTTGAAGGAGCTCGTCCTGCATTCAAACGCTCTTGGAGAAAGGACAGTATCTGAGATACGTCACACTCCACTGGATCTATGTTGCGTGCAGAGCACCAGTCAACAAAGATCGACCATTTCTGGGCGTAGAGACGTCTCGTAGACGGAGCTCTCGCCTGAGAGATGGTGTTCAACACGTCCCCGGGGAGGCTGACCGGCTCCCATCGAGGGACCATAGGTGCATAGCCCAAAGTTCTGGCTGTGGGTGCCAAATTGTCCTGTTCGCCTGAGAGAGAAGGTCCCGTCTCAGGGGAATGGGCCACGGGGCTCTCGTGGAGAGCCTGAACAGCTCCGAGGACCAAATATGGCTCCTCCAGAGCGGGGCCACCAGGAGGACTCTGTGCTTGTCTTCCTTGATTCGTCTGATAACCTGAGGGATCAGAGCGATCGGGGGAATGCGTAGAGAAGGGAGCTGGGCCAATGGTGGGCCAGCGCGTCGTCCTTCCTCAAAAAATAAGTTGGGCAATGAGAGTTGTCTTCTGAGGCGAAGAGGTCGACCTCTGCCTTCCCGAAGAATTCCCATATTGTGAGAACCGTCTGGGGGTGGAGCGTCCACTCGTCTGAGGGAACATTGCTCCGGGACAACATATCTGCTCCCAGATTGGTTTTCCCAGGAATGTGTGTCGCCCTGAGCGACAGAAATCTGGGTAGAGCCCATTCCAGTAGGCGCTTCGCCAGTGCGCATAAGCGGCTGGACGAAAGACCTCCCTGGTGATTTATGTACGACACCACCGTCATGCTGTCCGATTGGACTAGGACGTGGCGACCCGTCAGGTGAGCCTGAAAGAAGTGAAGGGCACGTATCACTGCCAGCATCTCTAGGCAGTTGATATGGAGATGGCTCTCTTCGTGTGACCACGAGGCGAAGGCCGGTCTGCCCTCGCAAAGAGCGCCCCAACCCGAGTTGGATGCGTCCGTCGAGAGCACCGTCCTTCGCGACGCCGCCTGAAGGGGTACACCACGCTTGAACCACTCGGGGTTCAACCAGGGCTTCAGGGCTGATAGACAGGCCTGATTGACCTTGAGACAGAAGCGGCCGTGCCGCCAGGCGTGGGGGGGGACCCGAAACTTCAGCCAGTACTGCAGAGGCCGCATCCGAAGAAGGCCGAGCTGAAGAACTGGGGAGGCGGAAGCCATCAGCCCTAATAGCCTCTGGAAGGACTTCAGAGGAAGGTAGGCTTTGTTTGTGACAGAAGCCACGAGCTGCTGAATGGCCAGAGCGCGCTCTGGCGAGACTACTGCCGTCATGCGGACAGAGTCGAAAACCGCTCCCAGGAACGAGATGCGTTGGCTGGGAAGCAGCGAGCTCTTGGATAGGTTGACCCTGAGTCCCAGGCATTCTAGATGGCTGAGGAGCACGGATCTGTGAAGTTCTAGCTCTGCTCGCGAGTGGGCCAGAATGAGCCAATCGTCGAGACACGGATTCCCATCTGTCTGAGCGGGGAAAGAGCCGCATTCATGCACTTGGTAAAAGTGCGAGGAGCCAGGGACAGCCCGAAGGGCAGGACCGTGTATTGGTAAGCCACACCCTCGAAGGCGAATCTCAAGAACCGCCTGTGGTGGGGGGCTATCTGGATGTGAAAGTAAGCATCTTTCAGGTCCAGTGAGCAGAACCAGTCCTCGTGACAAATTTGTGCGAGGATCTGCTTCAGCGTCAGCATCTTGAACTTCCGTCTCATGAGGGAGCGGTTCAAGATCCTGAGATCTAGGATGGGTCTGAGACCGCCGTCTTTCTTGGGGACCAGAAAGTAACGGCTGTAAAAGCCCGACTCGCTCTCTGGAGGAGAAACTATTTCTATAGCCCCTTTCTTGAGCAGCGCCAAGACTTCGGTTCGGAGAACGTGAGCGCTGTCTGAATTCACCGAAGTCTGAAGCACCCCGCCGAAGCGTGGGGGTCTTCGGGCGAACTGGAGCGAGTAGCCCTGACTTATGATCCCTAGGATCCACTCTGACAGCCCGGGGATGGCACGCCAAGCCTCGACCCGGGCGGCAAGAGGTTGAATAACATCGGCTGACAGCCCGCCTGAGGGGGGGCTGTGCACCGAGGGTAGTGGAAGAGGAAATTTGCCCTTTATTAGAGAAGGTAAAAATGTGTTCGCCGTGAAAACGGCGGTTTGAGTGGACGCAACATTTGTGGGTCCATCTGTAACACTGAGCATTATTCCCGTGCCCGGATGTGAACGAGGCGGAGGGGAAACTGCACAAAGGAGCTTTGGGGGTGGTCCGGCCGCAGCGAGACATTCCCCCGTCCTCTTCCTTCTTGGATCAGGATGACTTAGGCGTCACAGGGTCCAGCGCAATCTTGGGCCGGGGTCCCTGGCGTCTCGGGAAGGAGCGTCTAACAGAGCGCGAGCGGTGGCGTTGCTCCTTTGGCGGTGCTGCCTGGGAGGCAGAGGGGGCAGGCTTGCTCTGCTGAGCCGGCGCAGGCCTGGGTCGGCTTGAAGCAGATGCGGAGCTGGAGCGTTTTGGCAGGAAGTGTCTCATGGCCTGAGACGACTTCTGCGCTGCGTTGAATCGCTCGGTGAGACCCTCTACCGATGGCCCAAAGAGACCGGAAGGCGAGACAGGGGCGTCTAAAAAGGCCATCTTTTCTGCATCCTTGATCTCGGTCAAGTTGAGCCATAAGTGGCGCTCTAAAACCACCAGGCTGGCCATGGACCTTCCAATGGCCTGGGCTGTGGACCTTCCAATGGCCTGGGCTGTGGACCTTCCAATGGCCTGGGCTGTGGCCTTCGTGGCTCACAGGGCTAGGTCAGTGGCGCTGCGGAGGTCCCTGAAGGCGGGTGCATCAAAGCCGGACTCGTCCATAGAGCGGAGAAGCTTGGCTTGAAACACTTGGAAGATGACCATAGTGTGGAGCGCCGAGGCAGCTTGGCCAGCTGAGGCGTAGGCTCGCGAAGCCAGGGTGGAGGTAGTTCTGCAGGGCTTCGAAGGAAGGGCTCTCTTAGATTTCCAGCCCATGGCCGTGGGAGGACAGAGGTGAGCTGCCACTGCTTCATCCAGGGGTGGCGGGTGCTCGTAACCCTTTTCTTCAGCGCCGTCTACAGTGGTGAGGGCTGAACGGTGCGTGGTGTGCAGGCGGGCAGAGTAAGGAGCGCGCCATGACTTGGTCAGCTCTTCGTGTACCTCGGGGAAGAACGGGGCAGCACGTTGACGAGGGGCCTGGCGTCTTCCCGGCAGGAACCACTCATCTAGACGGCTTCGTGACGGCTCTTCCGGCGGAGCCCGATCCAGGTCCAGCTCCTCCACAGCTTTTGAGAGGACGCGGAGAAGTTCGGCGTCCATACCCGAGCCGTGTTCGATGGGCTCCAGCGGAGGCGGGGGGGCGGGGTCGTCCAACTCGCCAACCCAGCCTTCTGCTTCAGAAGCCGCGAGAGACATGGACTCATCCAGTGGCTCTTCGCCGGATCCACCAAATGAGACGAGGTCACTTGCATGTGCTGAGGGACGCTGCTCAGGGTGGGAGAACCTGACGGGCGACTGCTCTCTGGTGGGAGAGGGCGAGGCACGCGGGGGCTGGGCCGACGTGAGCTCGCTCATCTCCGGGCGCTGAGTCGCTCTACCCCGCTGTCTCTTCCTCGCAGGCTCGCGGCGGGAAGGGGACGGGAGGGCGCGAGCGGCGGGACTGCTTCCGGCAAAGAAAGCAACCCGCGTGCGCAGAGAGGCCAGACTCTTGCACTCGCAGTGCGGGCATGAAGTGTCGGTGAGCGCGGCTTCCGCATGGGGCTTACCCAGGCATCCAACGCACTCATCGTGTCCATCGCTGTCCTGCAGAGGGGCTCTGCAGGTGTCACAGAAGTGACGCGGCATTTGTAACAACGCCGGCGCCGTGAAAACGGCGATTGGGGGGCTCTTATAGAGCGGCGAGGGCCGCGGAAGCTCTTTTAGAGCGGACGAATCCGCTAGGAAAAATGCTCTTAGAGCGGTAATAAACCGCGAGGAAAACGCTCTCAGAGGGGGCGCCGGATGGCAGCAGGAGACGGCAGCCGGAACAGGAAGCAGGCGGCGGGCGTCTTGAAGACGGCGCTCGGGGCAGTAGTCCACGAGGGCGCCGGCTCTGTGGAAGTCCGGCGGCTCAGCTGGGTCCGCTGCGGGGCCTCTTCAACGGCGGCGAGAGCTGCTTCTTCCAGGCGGCGAGCTTCTTCGGCTTCAGCGCGGAGATCAGCGAAGAGATGTGTAGTCGTCGCTGAAGGAGAAAGGACTGAATTCCTATGGCGAAACGCCCGCTTATATAGCACTCAACCCCGCCCCTTTCGGCGGGAAAATTCGCGCGCTTTCTCGCCATAGGGCGCGCAGCTATGCCGCGCCGTCATTGGTTCAACAACTTCTCATGAGTGAACCAATGACGATGCAGTTACACTGCGTTATTGAAAAAGGCTTCAGTGACGGGGAAAAAGGGAGACTTTTCCCCATACGCAGTACGAGTGAAGTATCGAAAGGGAACTGACTGCACGCAGATAGATGAGAGAGAGCGAGGAGTGTGTGCTAAAAACATTAGCATACCTTTGAACGGAAGACAGTTTTCTGCCCCACTTTTACAATCTCCAGGTTCTGGACCCATCCATCTGTAAACCTGGGCCTGTTGCAGCGACTTGAAGTTACTGAAAACTTTGTGTGTGTATGCACTAACACTTAATATCATGTAGTTGTGTGTAAATATATATTTGTGTGTAAAATTATATATATATATATATATATATATGGTGGCCATTTCCATAACACCAAAAAGGAGGACACTTTGCGGCATTTAGTGAGGCAAGAATAATTGCATAGGACTCTGATGTACTCGCGACTACAATGTACTCGTAATACAATTTTGTCCATTATATCGATGGTATCATGATACAGTGATTCTGAAAAAGAACTCATTGCCGGACAATTTGATGTAGACCTATGTGTAACAGAAGAGGCAAAAAGTGTTTGTTCACAGTATTTGTATTTATTCAAGACATTGTGATGTCTGTTTCAAAAAAGTCTTGCAAAGTGCACAGTGCCTGAAATCATACAATTAATGGACTTCTGGAAATAACAAATACATATACAAAACGTGATGATATGACGTAGCCAGCCGGCTTGTTTACGTTTTAACCAATGATATATATTTATTTGACACCGCTTTCAGACAATCGTTTGTTTGACCAGATCTTACGGCATTAAACGCTATGCTGCAGCGTCCTAATAAAGATTCTAGAGCGGGTTTTTTAGGCTGATTCAGCGCAACTCCAAAAGGAGGACAAATGAGTGTTTATGAGGGGGCTTAAAACCTCTCTCTCTCCCATATATATATATATATATATATATATATATATATATATATATATATATATATATATATATATATATATATATATATATATATATATATATATGGGTGCTGGAAGTTGGGCAACAGTTTGACGTCCCTTGACCAGTCGCGCTGCTCTTAAGGATCCAGTCCTTTGATTCCCTTTATTTTCTCGTCATATCTCGTCTTTGCATTAGGATTTAGTTTTAGGCGGTATGGTCCGACAATGTTTTCTTTAGCCCGCTGCATTTTGTAGGATTATATTCTGTTTATCACGCTAATTTTTAATTATTTTCATGCCAGAACACTAGCCTGCAATGCCAGCCCATGTAAACTGGCCAAACATACCCATAATTCTTTGCGTTCTGATGACGTTGCCACCCAGTTGGTCACATGTCTTAGCGATCTCTATACACCCACTCGAGCAATTTGTTTGCTAAATAAAGAAGTCATTTCAGCATCATCGAGAGGTTAAAAGGCGACTCTGATACTGTTCTGTTCAGTGTAAATGAATGCGGAATATAGCCGCCCTAAACTACGTCATTGTCATGACAACCAAAAAGAATTCCAGTCAGCTCAGGCGGGGCGAGATTCAAGAAGCAGGGAGACGAAACATATAGAGCAAATAATAAAAATATTGTCTACCATCAAGGGGCATTGAAGTAAAAGAGTCCTGTGCTCACATTGTGAAGCAAACCACCAAATAACAGCAGAGAATCGTCGTGTGTCATCAATCACCGTTTGTAATCTTCCTATGAAGAGACTGTCGGATCAGCGCTCTGCTACATTTCTCTCAGATAAGGTAAATGCTTAACACAATCGGCGTCACTGTGATTGTGCATTGTTATATTGAAGTGACGGTCGTGCGAGAGGCGGGTAGATCAGATAGAGTTTGAAAGCCGCTTGCCGTCGCTTCTCTATCGTCATCGTGTTATACCCGTCAATAGCGAGCAAGGTGGATAAGCCAGTCTGTGATTGGTTCCCGCAAAAGTGTAACAGCGGAGCAGAAATGAATGCACGGGTTTCCAGACTGAGTTGCCGAGCGAAATCAGGCGAGATCAAGCTGGGTTTACCCAGACTAGCCAAATGCATCATTCAGTAAAAAATCTGAATTGAATCTTTGTAATCAAGCTAATATTTACACCCCTACTAGACTGTTACGCAATAGTCTGAAGTAACTTGAACACTGTACATCTCGGTACTGTAACTGAGAGCAATCTTTGTTTGCCATAAAAAGAATGCAGCTTTTGTTGATTAGGTGTTATGTGTCAGAATATTGTGAAGGAGGATATTTCAGTTTTACTGTTTCATATAAAACGTCTGCACTACCACGATTCATGCGGGTCCATAAACCTGCTCCATGCAGACAGCTCAGTCTCTTGTTTTATTTTCCAGAACCCCAAGTTTACGATTTGTTTAGGGGATTCCTAGCAGCTCGTCAGAAATTCTAATTACACCTATAAAACGCATCTGTTTCCTTCATTCATTTAATATTGTTGGGTTTCCCCACTCTGGTTATGACTACATCACAGTTGCTTTACGTATGTTTGTGCATTTATAGAGTTGAAATAATAATGAATGCCCACAGTTGGTTTTATACAGGATTTGGAAGTAGATGAGATGAATGAGATTGCTTATTGCATGTATTCAGTTTATTAATTTTGTTAGGGGTCTGTTTTGTTCTGCATCCCTTGTTCTTGGTTATAAAAACGAAAAATTCGTCTATTATGAAGTTGCCCAGCTGTTCCTTATTATATAGTATGTTGATGGTTTTGGACCATTGCATAACTTCTCTTTCTGCCATGCACTAATAAGTTATATATTTAATTTATAGTCTTCTGCTTCAGAAGATCGTACTTGATTCCCATGCCGACCATTTGACTGTCTTATGGTTCCTCCGTTCAGATGCAGAATCGTATGGCTGTACTGCTATGCAACCTGAAGCCTGCTAAGATGAGAGGTGTGTTGTCCCAGGCCATGGTCATGTGTGCCAGCTCTCCAGAGAAAGTTGAAATCCTGGATCCCCCGAGTGGAGCCGTTGCTGGAGACAGGGTTTCCGTCCAGGGCTTCCCAGGTAACGTTTCATATTTATACACAAATATACTGCGATGAAATACGATATTACTGTCCAGCGGTCCAATGGCATCTGCAGTCTGCTTCATGGAGCCCATCAGAGTGCCTCATGCTGGTTTATTAAAGGAATATCTCTAACAAAAATCAAAGTTCTGCTCTGATTTACTAGCCTTTACGTTACTCCGAAAGCTGGATGAGTTTCTTCCTTCCATGAGACACAAAAGTAGACATTAGGCAAAATGTTCACACTTCTTGTTTTTGAAGATGAAACGAGCATATGATGTCCAGCAGCTGTCGTGCTCTAAATGGACAAGAACACTGCATATAAATGTCATAAAATCGATCCATACGACGCATGCACTATTTTCCAAGTTTTCTGAAGCCATATAATAGCTTGTCGGTATTCACGTTTGCCATAGCTCTCAAACTTCTTTTGCATCATTGATCAAACCTGCGACAACATCTTGTTAAGGCCCCGATATACTTAAAACGAAATCAAAGAACAAACTGATGTGATGTAATTTCTAACAAAATCAGGCCAAAACGAAGTTCGTTTGCCATTCAAAACTTTTTCAGAGAAAGTACGTTACGCTCCACATTCTTTCACGTGGAAATCTTTTCCGGTTCATTTATCCTGTTCAGTCCGTTGAGGTCAGACGTCTGTGAGTGAAAACATGTCTCACAAGTTGAGACTGAATCTCAGCAGAGTGGGCGGCAACGGATATTCGATAACAGTATATCGCTGCTCACGTATTTCGAACTTCTTTTTACCCCTAAGCGAAGAACTGAAAAGAACTTCGCCATGAGTATATCTCGGCCTTTACGGATGCCCAGATTTACCGGTCGGCCGTTTGAAATGTCATTCAGGTGGTCTGTTCCTGTCCATGTTTGGCAATAATAAGCTGATGACAGATTGCTGTAGCATAGCAGTTCATCTCTTCCTACGCTGTGTGCAGAATTATTAGGCAAGCTGATTTTCTGATCATATTTTTTTCCCAAGCACATTTTACCAATTCCAATCCACATCAATCTTAATAACTACTATTAATATTGTTTTTAATCATTTATAAGTGATATATAATTGTTCATGAAGGCTGGAAATGAAAAATGCCTTATATTCAGGTGTGCAGAATTATTAGGCAGGTTTGCTTTTACAGGCAAAATGAGCCAAAAAAAGAGATTTAACTCAGACTGAAAAGTCAAAAATTATTAAATACTCACGAGAAGGACGCAATACTAATGCAATACTAGAATTTGCAAAGTTAAAGCATGACCAAGGGAAAGCAAAATGCTCATGGGGTCAGCGGGGTCATACAAAATCAGGTGGAAAAGAAAAGACACATGTTAACTGCAAAAGATTGAAGAATTAAGGTGAAGAATTAAGTGTGAAACCATCAGGAACCCTTTAGTCTCCAGCGCCACCATTTTCCAGAACTGCAACCTACCTGGAGTCTCCAGAAGTGCAAGGTGTCAGGATCTCAGAGACTTAGGTTAGCTAAAGAATCCTAAAAAATGACCCGCTCTTAATAATAATCACAAGCTGAAATGTTGTGAAATACATGAAGACTGGGTTTTTATAGGCTTTATAGACAGACAGCTTGAGAGTGACTCCTGAAGGACCAGCACCACATCCTCTTGTACCACTGTTTGAAGAATTTATCTTCCAAAATCTGGCAGTAAGGTGTGGGAGTTCACTTTTAGTCCCTCTCTTATCCTGAAATGTCCGTCTTGCAGAGATGGACTAAAAATGATCTTCCAAAACTTACTGCCAGATTCTGGAAGATAAATTCTTCAAACAGTGGTAAAAGAGGATGTGGTGCTGGTCCTTCAGGAGTCACTCTCAATCTGTCTGTCTATAAGGCCTATAAAAACCCAGTCTTCATGTATTTTATAACACTTCAGCTTGTGATTCTTATTAAGAGCGGGTCATTTTTTAGGATTCTTTAGCTAACCTAACTAAGTCTCTGAGACACCTTGCACTTCTGGAGACTCCAGGTAGGTTGCAGTTCTGGAAAATGGTGGCGCTGGAGTCTAAAAGGTTCCTGATGGTTTCACACTTAACTCTTCACCTTAATTCTTAACTCTTTTGCAGTTAACATGTGTCTTTTCTTTTCCACCTGTTTTTGTATGACCCCGCTGACCTAATGAGCATTTTGCTGTCCATTGGTCATGCTTTAACTTTTGCAATTTCTAGTATTGCATTAATATTGCATCCTTCTCGTGAGTATTTAATCATTTTTGACTTTTCAGTCTAAGTTAAATCTCTTTTTTTGGTCATTTTGCCTGTAAAAGCAAACCTGTCTAATAATTCTGCACACCTGAATATAAGGCATTTTTCATTTCCAGCCTTCATGAACAATTATATATCACTTATAAATGATTAAAAACATTATTAATAGTAGTTATTAAGATTGATGTGGATTGAAATTGGTAAAATGTGTTTGGAAAAAAAATATGATCAGAAAGTTAGCTTTCCTAATAATTCTGCACACAGTGTACTAGTTCATTCATAGCATCAAATAAACATGAATGAACATCAGAAGGTATGTTGTTTCAAATGCGGAAAAACGTCTACACACCATTTTTAAAGTTCAAGTCCACCTACGTTAAACTACCTACTCCCCTGACTGCTCTGTCAGACATAACAGCGGATTCAGCATTATGATTGGTTAGATCACCTGTCAATCAAACTCCCGGAGAAGGGTCAATTGAAATTGTTACATAAGTACTACAACTTTACACAATTATTGAACCAAACTGAATCAATACTGAAGTGATTTCAACTGAATAATGACTGTTTACTATTGTCTTTTTAGAGCTGCTTTACAGCAGAATTGAATTCTGTTTGCATCATTGAATCATTATTTTCCCTGTAAAGCTGCTTTGAAACAATCTGTATTGTATAAAGTGCTATATAAATAAATGTGACTTCACTTGGCTTCTTCAGAATATAAATCTGTTTCACAGTGTATTCAAGCCTTTAGTTGTTTACATTCAACTATATTAGCTAATATTATTTTCCCATTAAAATTAAAGAGCAAATTCCTCAGTGCTTTGGGGAGCCTCAAACAATCCCAATTTTATTCTCAAGCTGTGAAATATGGTGGATCTGGCATGCAAGTGATTTGAAAAAATGTAGCATTCGTGGTTGAGCACAGATTCCCAAGAATTGTGTGAATGTGGAGTGCAGAGGTGGACCATCTGCACAGGACACGGTTAGAATAATGTCTCTTTCACCTTCCTACCTCTCCATGTCAAGCTCTTCCTTGTGTTTCCTTTTGGCTGAAAAGCCTAATATGTTGTCCCAGTCTCTTTTTATTTTTCACAATTAATCACAGTTGTTGTTCTCAGTTGTTCCCAATGGAAAAACAAAGCACGTAGCAGGAATAAGGCAGTTCTCCAAATTCCTCCAGTTGTTGGGAGTCATAAAATGACCTTTACAACAAAAAATGGCCATATCAACACAATAATTACAGGGAGGGATTACAGCCAACAAGTTTGATGATATATTTTTTACTTCCTTTTCTACTTTCTTCTTGTGTTCTGCAGTTTTTTTATGAATTGACGTGCAATTATTTGTTATTGTCCCACGCAAACGTCTGTGATTCATTTCAATCGTGAGGAGGTTTTTTTTGTATTCATAGCATGCATCTGTAACTTGTCATTAAATGTAATGGGGACAGACTGTGACCTTTCTGTGAATTTTTCGTCTCGTTTGGATTGTAGCAGTTATGGTGGTTGTGCAAAGGTCAGCACTAGAACAGACACAAAACCAGGATCCCAGTCTGCATTCAAATCAAGTGTTTGGATTCATTTTGGTTTGATTTATGTCTGCTTATTGTAGGTAGTAGCAAAAACAGGTGTCTTCATCTGGTTTCCATGAGTCCTTGAGTTTTGGAGCATCTCGCTTTGGCTCGGCTTGATTTTAATGGAACTGAGTCACTTTAAAATCATTCTAGATTCATAATGAATTGGCCTATTGAAGTGGATGTTAATGATACCCCGAGTTGATTTCAAAACCGGCTTTTATTTTCAGTCTTTTTACAGCTGTTGGGGGAAAAAAACTAATCAGCGCTCTTTGTTCTGTCGGTCCAGGTGAGCCTGACAAGGAGCTGAACCCAAAGAAGAAAGTGTGGGAGCAGGTCCAGCCAGACTTGCGCACCAATGACCAATGTGTGGCCACTTACAAGGGAGCTGCTTTTGAGGTTGCTGGCAAAGGAGTGTGCAAAGCTCAGACAATGAGTAACAGCGGTATCAAATAGAAACTTCTGTGAGAAGGCTTATTTTCTAACCTCTAGACCTCTCTAACTATGTTGAATGAAGGGACACGTTTGAGAATAAAGTATTTAAAATACTATTCTTTGAATGTCTTTTTTTCTTGGTATGTGTTTATACACTGACATGTCAGTAGATAACAATGGTATATTTATTTAACATTAATCTACATTAATAAAATGTGAGTTTTTATTGTTAGTTAATATGAATATTAATAATAATGAATTGAAGCTTATTGTAAAGTGTTACCAAAATTATGAAGACATTTTTTCCCCATAAGAATAATGTGCACCAATGAATCATGCACAATAAGACCAGTATTGTGTATTATAAAACAGTACATTTGTTGATAATGCAACGTTAGGTATGTTAAAGATCTAAACTAAAAATATAAAGAAAAAACTATTTTGAACAGGAACATTTTATAGCTCTTGCAGCAGTTTAAAGTCCAGAAACAGGTGGTGTTGTAGTCTGGACTGTTCCTTTGTTTGTTAAGATCCATAATGAAATAATTATGTTTAATAGTTTTTTTAATCATGTTCATTTCCTCTGAATTAATCTTATCTGAGCTTGTTTCTTGAAGCCATTTTGATTCGCTTAGTTTTATTGATCCCTCCAGAGGAACATCATAGACGTTTGCACAGGAAGTGTCATTTTCTGCTGAACAGATTCTGCTCTTGTGCTCTGCTCTGCTCTGTTAAACTGATGGATTTATATGTCCATACCAACCCCATTCTGTCAAAAATAATGAACTCCATGAGCTCAACATCAGTGTCATCTAAAAAAAACAAAACATACTTTTCAGTTTTGTATTATGTATCTCTTTTGCATAATCGCATACAATGAAGAAACTTGTTCTGAAACTACTCCTTTCACTCCTTTCCTTAGTTTTTGTCACTAAAATTAGCTGCACATGTTGATTAATTTAAAGATTTTAGTTGAAACTAACGGTAAGACTTGAAGGGTTAGTTCACCCAAAAATGAAAATTCTGTCATTAATTACTCACCCTCATGTCGTTCCACACCCGAAAGACCTTCGTTCATCTTCAGAACACAAATTAAGATATTTTTGATAAAATCCGATGACTCCGTGAGGCCTCCATTGACAGCAATAACAATGCCCAGAAAGGTACTAAAGACATATTTAAAACAGGTCATGTGACTACAGTGGTTCAACCTTAATGTTATGAAGCGACAAGAATACTTTTTCTGCGCCAAAAATAACAAAACAGCGACTTTATTCAGCGATATCTAGTGATGGGTGATTTCAAAACACTGCTTCATGAAGCTTCACAAATTTTTTGTTTCGAATCAGTGGTTCGGAGCATGTATCAAACAGCCAGAGTCCCGTGAACTATTGAAGTTTCAAAACACTTATGATGTAACGAAGCCTCGTTTACTGAAATCACGTGACTTTGGTAGTTTGCGATCGTTTGATAAACACTCCAAACAACTTATTCGAAACAAAAGATTTGTAAAGCTTCGAAGTTTCATGAAGCAGTGTTTTGAAATCACCCATCACTAGATATTGTTGAATAAAGTAGCTATTTTGTTATTTTTGGTGCACAAAAAGAATTCTCTACACTTTATAATATTAAGGTTGAACCACTGTAGTAACATGAACTGTTTTAAATATGTTTTTAGTAGCTTTATGGGCACTGAAAAAGGTGTTATTGCTGGTGATGCAGGCCTCACTGAGCCATCAGATTTTATCAAAAATATCTTAATTTGTGTTCTGAAGATGAACGAAGGTCTTACGGATGTGGAATGACATGAGGGTGAGTGAGTAATGACAGAATTTTCATTTTGGGGGGAACTAACCCTTTAAAGTGTGTTACAAATTAGGGAAAGCATACAGTTTATATTTGAAAAAAAGTTCATAAAAATGTGCAAATCACAGTCATTTCATTTAGAATCATTTAGTATCCAGTGTTTACTTGGTATATTGTGGTGTTGAGGGCTTCTCTGAGGAAATTTGCTGACTAAAGACAATGTAAACACACATACACAGAGTACTGGTCAAAGGTTTGGAAACATTACTGTTTTTAGTGTTTTTGAAAGAAGTCTGTTCAAAAATACAGAAAAAACAGTATTATTGTGAAAAATCATTACAATTTAAAATAATGGGTCTCTATTTTTATACTTTAAAACATAATATATTCCTGTGATCAAAGCTGAATTTTTAGCATCATTACTCCAGTCTTCAGTGTCACATGATCCTTCAGAAATCATTCTGCTGATTTCTTAACAATGTTGGAAACAGTTGTGCCATCCAATATTTTCTGGGAACCTGTGATACTTTTTTCAAGATTCATTGATGAATAAAAAGTTAAAAAGAACAGCATTTATTCAAAATATAAATCTTTTCTTACAATATTAGTCTTTACTATCACTTTTTATCAATTTTACCCATCTTTGCTGAATAAAAGTGAAAGAAAAAAATTACTGACCCCAAACTTTTGAACGGTAGTGTATATTGTTACAAAAGATTTCTATTTTACAATAATACAGTTTTTTCTGTATTTTTTTATAAGAATAAAAAAAGTGCAGGCTTAATGAACAGAAGAGACTTCCTTTAAAAACATTAAAAATAGTAATGTTTACAAACTTTTGACCGGCACTATGCGAAAACTGTAAACCTTAAATTTAAAATGAATAGAAAATAAAATTCTAAAATAAGTTCAACTAAATAGAAATATTTTGTTAGATATTTAGGTGATCAACATTATCTAAACATTCTTTTCACTAACATAAAAAAAATTAATAATTTCATTTTGAAGAGCCCATTTTGTACCTTATTCATGGAATTGCTACTTTGTCTTTTTTCCTGTATGATTTTTGCATTTTGCTTGTTTTTAATTAATAATGACATACAGTAGTAATGTCTGTTATCTGTTATTTACCCATATGGTAACACTTTACTTGAAGGGGTGTGCATAAGACTGACATGACACCTTCATAATCATGACATGACACGTGTCATGAATATGAAGGAGGTTTTATGAATGTTTATGACAACTGTCATTAAGTGTCATTCGCTCAATTATGTCATTTTTAATGCAAAGATGACATTGTTTGAGATGTCCGAGTTATGACAACTAGACATAAACCAATACATCATAACCTGTCAGTGTCTTTGTCATGACAGCTTGACATCATTTAGCTTTATGGGTTAACATTACATTAAACTGTCATGTGGTTGGTTTTGACATTGGCTGTCATGAGGCCATTATAATAGTGTCATAAATATGTATCTTGAGCTCAAGTACAGTGGTACAAATTGAACTTGTCATTAAAATGTCATTAAGTGACAATACTCTGACAAATAATTTTATAACAGCGTCATGACTATTTTTCATTTCATGTTTTTCTTTTTTTTGTTTTTCTTAAGTTTCCTCCAACAGAAGGTCAGATAATAGACAATTTCAAATTTCGTAAAAAAGATGACACTGTTATAAAATAATGGTAACACTTTATTTTAGGGTATTTTAACTAGTTGCTTATTACTATTAGCATTCATATGGCTAAAATATTGGCTATTTATTAGTACTTATAAAGCACATATTAATGCCTTATTCTGCATGATCTTATTCTACATTCTTAATCCTACCCAATACCTAAACCTAACAATTAACTATAATAAGCAGTAAATTAAGAGTTTATTGAGGGAAAAGTCATAGTTAATCGTTTATATATGTGTTCCCTATACTGAAATGTTACCAAAATAATGTAATGTAATGTTAACCCATAAAGCTAATTAGTTTTTTTTAAGTTTGATAATTAATCTGCTATGTCATGTTTATGACAGGTTATGATGTTTTGCTAATGTCAAGTTGTTCATGACAAAGACACTGACAGGTTATGATGTATTGGTTTGTCAAGTTGTCGTAACAAAGACATCTCAAACAATGTCATCTTTGCATTAAAAATGACATAACTGAGCGAATGACACTTAATGACAGTTGTCATAAACATGCATAAAACCTCCTTCATATTCATGACACGTGTCATGTCATGATTATGAAGGTGTCATGTCAGTCTTATGCACACCCCTTCAAGTAAAGTGTTACCGAACATATACATGTATAATTATAGAAGTTGGATTATTTGTAATGTACATATTTAATAATACTGTAACGTAGTTCGTATGTACGGGAAGAAGGAGGCGGGAACCGGCGAACTTTTAACATAACTTTAATATATAAAATAAACAAATACAACACTAAAGTATATGCCAGCAGACCCTCACGGACGTCTGCTGGCCACACAAACATAATAAAACATAATATAAAATCCAGGCCTGGTCCTCTCTCGTCCTTCACTGTCATCGCTCCCCTTTTATGCTTCCGGAGCTCCTCCGTGAGAGACTCGAGACCGGTGCAACGTGCAGCTGATGCTCATTATCACTCGCGTCACCGGCCTCGCTCCGTTCCCTCATGGCTCTTGCCCGCCCTGCTCGTCACAAATATGTTGAGTTGAAAGAGAGTGCACTTTCTACCTTCAACTGGCTTCCAGACATTGAGAATGCTTGTCAAGTGTGTCAAGGATTCTGATGCTGTTACTCAACATGAAGCGCTCTCTGATCACAAATTTGTTGCACATTTGTGTGCCTTTTTGCGGTCGACTGTTGTGACAACACCCAGTCAGAACAAGGCTATATCCTAGAATTACGTAGAATTTTCCATATTGCTTTTAAAACCCAATACAAACAACAGCAAACAAATCCATTGTTTGGATTTCCTCTCCCAAAGTGACATTGAAATAATTAGCTGCAAAACCGAAGATGTTAAAAGCGACCGAGTCCTTCAAAGCATAGCTGGGACATACATGCGGGTTGACAAACATGTACATGTGAAAATGCAAAGATGTTTTAGGCCACTCTTCAAAGTGAATTAACAGCTTGAGATCGAAATAAATGGCATACATGTGCGTATAGTAATGAAAATCTACACACTTGACTTGAAGTTTACTATGGTCCCATAAAAACTCTGTAAAGAGCTTCGAAGGGTCTGTAAAAAATTATTCTTGGGAATTATCTTAGTATAAGTATTAATCTTTATCCAGAGCAGTCCAAGTATGTTTGGCTGCTGTTAAAAGGGAAGTTAGAAGCCTGCTGTTATGTGTGTGGTTTCATACAGCATGAAAGCATAGGAAATCTATTAGCCATGTTAAAAAACCAACTGAGACATTTTTTTGCTCACAAACAGCAGCACAGTCTTCCTTAAAGTTGCTCATAAGACTACATCCATTCTAGTAAGATGCTGTTCATATGCAGTTTATGCAAATTATTCCTGTTGACTAAACAGATCTTTTATAGTCAATGTTTATATATATATATATATATATATATATATATATATATATATATATATATATATATATAGTCGGAGCATGTATCAAACTGCTAAAGTAAAGCAATTGGAATTGCGAAACACTTATGACGTAACGAAGCCTCGTTTACTGAAATCATGTGACTTTGACCATGGTCATGAACCATGATTCAAAACAAAAGATTTGTAAAGCTTCGAAGCAGTGTTTTGAAATCGACCATTACTAGATATTGTTGAAAAGTAATTATTTTGTTTTGTTTTTTGCCGCACAAAAAGTATTCTCGTCACTTTATAATATTAAGGTTGAACCACTGTAGTCACATGAACTGTTTAAATATGTTTTTAGTACCTTTTTGGACATTTGAAAGTGTTAATTGTCTTGCTGGCAATAGAGGCCTCACTGAACCATCGGATTTCATCAAAAATATCTTAATTTTTGTTCTGAAGATGAACGAAGGTCTTACGGGTGTGGAACGACATGAGGGTGAGTAATTAATTACAGAATTTTAATTTTTGGGTGAACTGACCCTTTAACAGCTTTAGTGAGGGAAACAACTACAATCCCAAGAAGCATTGAGAACATAAATATATATATATTTTTGTTTTGCAAAAGTTTATTGCAAAACTTAAATATTTTGAGAATGAAGAGAGACTGACTCGATTACATTATTTGCAGTGCTTCATGGGAGTGGGCGGGGCTAAAGATATTTTTTCATGCATTTTGCTTGTTTTGACTTTTTTTTCTGTACAGCATCATGGGTAATAAAGTTTTTCACCACTTTCCACTGTGAAACAGTTATTTTAAAACTAAGTTGAAATAATGTGGACTGACGGCTTCAACAGAAGCAAATATCATCAATTAACAACCTCGTAGCTTAGAGTAAGGCTGTCTTTAAAGGTTTAGAACATCATAAAAAAAATTCCCTAGGGAGAAAATTAATAGTTTTTCCTTCTGGAATGCAACTGTTGCACTCTGTTCTTCTCTTGGACTCCAAAGAAATGTGAAGCTTATCATTTTAAGACAAACATTATTATTCCATTATAAAGTCTTGTTTTAACATAGAACAACAGAAAAAGTTAGCAAGTATTTTTTTCACAGTAATATTGTTTACATCTTTACTGTTAAAGGTCCCATGACATGCTACTTTTTGGATGCTTTTATATAGGCCTAAGTGGTCCCTAGTACTGTATCTGAAATCTCTTTCCCGAAATTCAGCCTTGGTGCAGAATTTCAGCTACTACAAGCCAGTCCCACAATGAGCTGTCCTCAGGACGTGCCGTTTCTGGGTCTGTAGCTTTAAATGCTAATGAGGAGGAGAGAGGCGGGGCAAGGTGGAGGGTGGGTGTGGCCTTAACCAGCTCGCGGCCACTGTACCATGTTGAAAGTGGATGTATCCAATGGCTCATAGACACGCGGTCGTTCAAGCTTTCAGTTTGACCCAGAATCTGATCCGGATGAAGCAGTTGCAACTCAGCGGCTACAGCCGGACGTTTCCGAATGGTTAGTTTAAAACATTGTGTCTGTATACAGTACTTTAGTTGGTTTATGTATGCTGTTACTGTTATTATCATGTGGCTAATGCTAGCCTACATTGTTGGCTTTTCATGTTGCTCTGATTTGCTATCGTATTATATATATAATTATCAGCTATAGACATTAACCAGCGCAACTAAATTAGTCCTCTGCCATTATTACAAGCAAAGTCCCTTTAAGACAAGTCATTTCACTCGGCGGCCATCTTTGAAACGCTCGGGCATCCTGGGCATCATGCAATCTCTTTGAATGGGGAAACATCAAATTCTCCAAAACTGTTTGCCAACCTTACGATTAAATTTCATATTTGAAATCACCAATGAACAACAACCGGCTCATAAATTTAGTTTCTAAACTCGAATCATGACCAAAAAAAACTATTTTTCAGGCTGGATCAAGCTAATCCGCATGCGCAGACCTAAATGCACGTCTCTTCGGAGGCGCGCGTCTGACTGTTTCTATAGAAACCGGTGATTCTAACGGCCGCTGATGTGACGCGATGACTTTACCAGTCGGCGATTGGCTCTTATTTAGAAGGCGGGACTTGTTCCGCCATATTGCGCGTTACACTTTCTCCCATTCAAAACAATACGAGTGACACGTCTTGTGTTATTCTATAGTCTTTGTTACAAGTTACCTTTTCGGATAGGTGCCATTTTGGAAAATGTGCTACCATGCCAACATCATTTATTTGTTTACATATTTTATATTTCATAAATCTTAAAAGTTTTTACAATCTTTCTTTATTACAATTACATCAAGCTCTGCAATCTTCAAATGTGGATATCGTGTGCGCCATAACAGCAGAACGGTTTCAAACAACAAAGAAATGTACAACACTGGCGTTACAGTGTGTGTATTCACACACATACTTGATGCTGTCTACCTTTACATTAGCAACAGTAACTGGGCTGTATTGGCCCACGCTGAGGAAACAGTCGTTGGTGAAATGTGTGGCGCAGACATACAAAACTATGGGAAGTTGTATCGGAGCATTACCAGAGAAAATAAAATTAACCCACTGTTTCTTCATAGGCTCGGATGTTCATTTGTACATCCAAACACTGAGCAACTGCCATGCTTCGCTCGTTTACAAGCCATGATGTCTCTCGAGGGAGAAAAAAAAAATATTGTGCTCGAATCTCACTGTAGTAGCTCATTTTCTCATGGGCGGGCAAAGCAGAGAAAGGGGAGGAAACCTTTCCCCGTATGATGACATATAGGGAAGATTCCAGATTGGGCCATCTGAGCTTTCATTTTCTCAATTTACCCAGAGCTCGGTTTACACCCATCGCCTTTTCTAGCCACTGGGGGACCATATGCAGGCTAGGGGAACTCATATTAATGTTTTAAAAAAAAAACTCATAAAGTGAAATTGTCATGCCATGGGACCTTTTAAAATTTGTTTTTTACGTTAAAATATTGGCCACTTTCAATTTTAATGCCTAGAAAAATAGAAGGTAGAAGAAAGTTGAAAATCAGAAAAGCTGTAAATCCGAATGGGTTGTCCTCACAATCTGAGTCACTGTGCGAGGAAGACCACCAAGACTCAGTTATACTGGCAAGTTATTTATAAACCTACATTCTGAAGTTTGCAGGCAGTCATTCTTAATGATCCAAAAAAGAAGTGAAGTTAAATCAGTTTTCAGTAATTCATTGCTTAATACCAGTTCCATGTTCACAGTGGGACACGGGCACATAAGTGTTCCTGTGTGTTGTGGATTGGCGGGGCCACCGTGACACGTTAACCAGAGTCTTTATATCATGTTTGCATGAAATCTGTAATGACAGACTCAACAAACAAGAGAACAGAGGGATCCCTTGAAACAAAATACTTCACATTGCTGCGGTCCACTAATCCAAACCCTAAATAGCTCTTTTGAATTAATCTCTGTTTAGAATAATGTGAATCAAAGAATCATTCTCCGTCCCTATAGCACAGCATGTGTTGAAGTGACCCTTTTGGCTCCATTCGGTAAAAAGAAGTTGTGCAGCTGCAAGTGGAGCAGTGTGACCAATTGTGTAATTTAATTCTGTTCAGTTTCCCTGCGCACAGCCACAGATCAGGAAGTGTTTACCAATTAGTCAACACTCATCACTGTTCTTATGCACATGACAGAAGGCAGAGGGTTTCATGCGGTTTGTTCCCATGGCATGACTGTGTAAAGCAGTGATCTGTTTGGACTCCAGCCTTTCTGACCTCTCACCACTGACCCTTCCCTGAGAGTGTGAGGTCTTCGTGATTTTGCCAAGTAAGACATAATTTGTTGATCCTGGAACAACATTCTTGTCCAAAAATTTTGTCTTAAACCTATCCCTACCCCTAAACCTAACCCTACCCATAAGTTATTCCTAAAATCAGAGGGAAATGATGAATAACACTGATGTAGAAGCACCTAACCCTGGTTGAAAGCATAAGCTTGACATAAACTCTAAACTTGTCCCTCAAATCTGATTGGATTTAATTGGAATGTTGTTCCAGGATTAACAAAGATGTTGATACAGGAACATGTTGTACTTGGTGAAATCATGTTCACCTTGAGGGTGATGGAGGGGAGGAGTTGCCATGACGACCACAGGAGGGCAGAGCCTAACCATTAATGGTGTCTTCAGCAATGGGGACTGTGCCGACAAGGTCAATTCATCAAAGCAGTGCACTTCTTAATTGGTATTGATTTTCCAATAAAAATACTGAATCTTTAAATGAACTGCATTATATATTAGGACAATATATCTTGAATGCTGTGTATTTTTCTTACAACTTCAGTATAAATCAAAATTTAAAACAAAATTTAATGAGCTTTGTTTTAAAAATAAATTTTTCACAATGGGGTGAGAAAGATAAAGCTTATAATTTAAAGAAATAATATAATAAAACTGATTTAGAATTAAGAATTTGTAGTGTAAAATTACATCTTGAGACTTTTTTTTTTTTTTTTCAAATATTAAAAGTTAAAAACAAATAAGTGCCTCAGTATTTCACAAATAAATGGTTTGAAAAATTACAACTAATCTCCAAACAGATAAATAAATCACTTAATCCAATTTATGGATTATAACAGTTAATCAATCTACTATACCATTTGATTTAGTTATAAGGTGTTTATGAAGTGTGAATATTAAAATTACATGTTTGAAACAGGGTTTGTAAGCAGTCATAAGGCCCTCTTTACACCTGGTATTAAGATGTGTTTTGGTCTTCACATTCACTTTCAACCACGTCTGTCCTGATTTCATCGAGGGGAGGGTCTATGGCTGGGTAAAGTATGGGTTCAGATCTTTCGATTTAATGGATAACATAAGCTCACACAATTTACATATGAACGCGACTGGAGACTACCGAAAAACACACAGACAGCAACAGATTTCGTTTCTGCTAACAGCCACAGGACCACGCCGAAAGCAATGAGTGTGTCTTAGAAATCAGGAATGGTGAGAGAACATTGTGCTTGGTACGTTTTTGTCTTCAAACCAAACTTGGGCTTCCAGCCGACAAAGTTTACATCCCATCTGGCTAGTGTGCTTCCCATAATTTTTTACGCATTAGGTCAGTAGTCTGAGAGTAGACAGTCTTTTGTGGTTGTTCGAATACATTCAACCACATGAGCATTCAGGGGCGGAGCCAGGGGGTGGCCAGGGGTGGCCGTGGCCACCCTTGGCCTAAGCTTGGCCACCCCGCTCACAACTGCTGTTTCTGTCTACTTTTTTTGTTGACAAGAATTGCTTAAGTGCAGAACCGTCTCTTTAAGACCACAAAAACGGGACACTTTTCAGACGCTCACTTCAACTTAACCTCAGCTCCAGGCACAAGTCAAACGCGCGGAAATGATACAGGTGCTGAATGAGCTTCAGCAGAACAACAGTGAATGGCGAACATTATATATAGCTACGTCAGTGTTTGCAAGACCGCGCACTTTTCAATCATGCGCAAATACGGTGTGCTGTATATTACTCACTAAATAAAGCGCAAAATAAAATACCAGCATGCAACGCCGTAGTTCTGTCGTCTATTAAGTCATGAAATAACCAAAAAGGCGATTAAAGCTGCGTTAAAACTGTGCATGCGTGTGTGTAGGCCTATTTGATATATGCTATATGCATCACATGTCTCTGGACTAAAATATTCCACTATGTGAGATCACAATATAAGGCACAAGCTGATATGTATTTTTTTTTAATGAATAAATGAATGTGAAAACTGTGCATTTGTACTAGAAGTTGCTAATTTCGCTTTAATTTATAAAGTACAAACAAAAATGTATCACATTTAAACATAAAATAATTCATTTTAGATTCTGGCATTTATATGCTGTTGACTTCTGCCCTGGGAATTCAAAAGAGAACACTTTTTTTTTCTTTGTACTGAGTTTCATTTAGGTATGATATAATTGTTGCAATTATTTATAATGACGATATAGAAAGTTAAACATTTAATGTTTACTTTTTTGGTTAGTTTTTTAGACAAACTCAGAATTGTTGAAGTTAATTGATTATACATAAAATTCAATGAAGGCTGAATAATCTTTGACATGTAGTTATCTGCATGTCTCATCGATGGAGATGCAACAATGGAGAACAAGAACTGACTGAAAAAGTTGAAATTTAGCTATTGTGTGAGCCCCTTTATTAATATGCCTGCAAGTGGGAATGATTTAAAAAAAGAAAAAAAAAAGAAAGAAAAAAAAGGTCAAATTCACTCAACATTCCATGATCTAATTCACTATCTCAATTACAATTAAGTACAAATTAACTGTATTCAGTTATGTAGTTGGCACAGAGTACATTATAGTCAGACTCATTTTTATGTTGAAATAATGAAGATTTCTGTGCCACCCCAGACTGGTTGCTGGCGCCTGCCTGGCGACCCCTATGACAAAAATCCGGGCTCCGCCACTGTGAGCATTTACACTACGAAAGCAATCCGGTCAAATGCGTTTTCGACTACCTCTGGAAGTGGAAACATATTACACCCCATTGCTTCTACGTTCAGTTAAACTGCTAACAGTGATTGTAAATTAATTGCCTAAATTATTACATTATTGCTAACTGCATTCTTTAAATTGTGATGTTGACATGCATTCTCTGTAAAGCTGCTTTGAAACGATAAGTATCGTGAAAAGCGCTATACATAATTGAATTGAATTGAATTATACCTGTATTCAGCATCGTCCACTTGTGATCTGATCAACCAAAACGCATCTTAAAGGATTAGTTCACTTTAAATTGAAAATTACCCCATGATGCACTTGTTTGAGCTTCAAACAGGTAGTTTCCGTGCACTCCCATTATAAAGCTTGGGGAGCATAAGGGTGATTATTAATATAACTCTTATTGTATTGGTCTGAAAGAAGAAAGTCATATACACCTAGTATGGCTTGAGGGTGAGTAAAGCTTGGGGTAATTTTAATTTAAAAGTGAAATAATCCTTTACCAGGTGTAAACAGGGCCTAAGAATTCTTGTTTCACTTATACTAATTATCTTTATCTTTACATGGTAACCACAATTGTGGCCACAACATTTTAAGTCTTCTGATGTCTGAAATTTAAGGTGTATTTCATGTTAAAGTGTAACAGTATTCAGTCTTCACATTCAGTTCAAATATGCAGCAGAAAGACGTATCAAACCAGGTTTGATTTCATTGCTGAAATGTTGTCACGAATGTCACGATTGATTGCGGTGCACAAGAGGTTTGAGAGCTACAGCAGAAAGGCAGATTTTCAGAGAATAACATCTTAAATTTCAGTCTGTTCCTTAGAAGGAGCTACTAAACTGCTTCAGAAGACTTGTGGGGAATCCCAGTGGGGAAGAATTTGAGGACCATAATTAGTGGAAGACAAGGACTCCACTGTCCCGCAGGTGAAATCAACCAAATTTCAGGCTGATGGCCAGATATTAGCCACCTTCGGACAAATGTTGTTTCAGCACCCAGTACTTATCTGTAGTTTTAGGTTCCAGACCTCTAAAGAGCCTTTTTGTGTCAACACTTAGTGCGGTTGCCAATTACCACACTGTTGGTTAGCCTGATATATTCTTTGGTTTTCTGAATATTACCCACACAACCTCAGTACATCATTCAAAGCATTTTGAGACACATTTGAGCACACTAATGGCCTGAAGTCTTATGTTCTTACAGGACCGTTTGAAGCGTCTTACTGGGATTTTCCAAAGATATACTTCACATATGAAATACATTTTCCAAATGCGCTTGCGGCCAATTATCATAATGCAGGCAAGTGTAAGTGATATTAGTACAGTTTGTCTTGTAAATCTAGCTTTGTGTTACGTTACACTTGCTATGCCCAGCTGGTTTGACTATAAACAAAGACAGAGTTATAGATGCTGGCAATACTGCAGTGCCAAATCATAAGTGATGGCTTTGTTTGCTTCAATTTGTCTGTTATGATTTGGGGAAACCCCTAACCAAGTCAAACAATATATATATATATAGTAGTGAGGACTTTTTCTTGTCTTAAACATAAACCTCACAAAAAAAAATTAAAATAAAAAAAAAACCTAATTGAAGATATATACTCTTAACAGAAGTCAGTAATGTCAGTATGTTCTTGGAATCTCATAATGGGCTTTAGATTGCAGCTGAGATTTGATTGTATCTCCTTGATAAAGGGGGTGATGAATCTGGAATATAGACTGGAGAAAATCATGATCAAAGCAATAGAAAGCAGTCATCCTTGCTGTTTAAGACTGTGCTTTTATTGATCTTTCCATGGTGGTGAGTGACGATCATTTGAAAGGAAGCAGATGGTCATAGCTGTCGCGACCTGTTATGGTTTCTGTTGCTCTAGTATATTAAGTTCTAAAGATTAAAAGAAAATTGGAAAGTCCACGTCACTGTTCTCTGTGATCCTCGGCGGTGAAGAGTACAAAACGCGGGTGAATTCAACCTACTTTCTTTTTTTTTTTTAGCACACCCACCAAATCATGGCTAGTATTGGTTTTACTTTCTAAAAATTAGAAAGGATGATGATGCTTTGTTCCAAAACACATAGTGAGCTGTTATATAGGCAAATTTTAAGATTTGGCCAAATTTTTGTAGAGAAGGCAATCCCACAATCCCAGATCTCTAAAGGCCAATTCACACTACACGGACAGAGGGCGACCAACGGCAACAGAAACTTTGTCAGGTTTTGTCAGATCAATGTGTTACCCAGTAGCGGCTCCTGACCGTAAATTTAAGTAGGGCAGATTCTGGTTCTTAGCACTAGTTTATGATGAACATTGTGTAAGCTTTATATTCTAATTGCTGAACACATGCAGACACACTTTTGGCAGAGGTCTGACGTCCTGTAGTATTTATTGCCTCCAAATGATGTTTTAGAATGTTACAAGTTGTTGAGGAATTCCGGTGAGGAAAAGAAAGTCATTTCTATTCTCAGAACAAACATAAAACAAACATAACAGAACTATATAAAGACCATTCACATTAGCATGTTTAAACTTTCATTAATTTGATACAAAGAAGAGACATGCCATCTAGTTACTGACCCGATGCAGACACATAGCTGAAGCATAGTGATATCGTATTGATTTGGAGCAAGGTTTATGGTAAGGTAATGTGAAAATAAGCAGGGCAGTCTGCCCCAATAGCTCTTAATTAGAGTGCGCTGCAGTTCCATTTCTCACCACAGATTTTCATTGGAAAATAGTGGGATGCTGTAGAGATGGGAAGGGCTCAGGTACCCGCTTACCCCACTTAGTATCATAATACATGCCTGTCGAATCTGTACGCTAAATTTTACTTAAAATAAATTGTACTTAAAATTGTCTAGAAAATCCGAAAATATTTGTTACAGTATCTTGAACACATTTGCAATTTATTATCTATTCAGTTTATATAGAGGTATATGTTACAATCATGCGGTGACTGATTTTAAAGTCTTCAGTTATTCCTGTTAGTGTGCTTCCTTTTTAGAGGGATTTGTACATTGAGTACTTTTCCCAACACTGGAGTTATAATTACAATTACGCAATGTGAAAAATCAACCAAGCACAGATCTTCTGACACTACCCAGAACCCGCTTCAGAATGTTTTTAGTAGTTTATCTTCCAGTACAGCCAAATGAAGACCACGTGCTTAGGGCAGATGTATTGGTAAATTATGTAAAAGAAGAGACCTATTGGTCTCACAGCCAAACATCATACAAATCAACTACAGCTTGTGTAAATGTATTGTGTATTTCAAGGTTCTATGCATTTTAACTCAGAATGTGACATCGATTCAAACAGATCCTTTCTGGGAGCAACAAGGTTGTAATACCTGGAGAAACCCAGCCATTAGCACTCATCTCAATGTCAGCATTCAGCTAGTGCAGGACCACAAGAAGTATGCTGTTTGAATTATGCCATCTTTGTCCATTGACACTCACTTCTGGGCTGCATCCGAAATCACATACTGTACTTCTCTACTATATAGTAGGCGAAAAAATAGTATGCAACAAGAGTAGTATGTCCAAATTCACAGTACTCATAAAAGAGGCAAAAAGTACCCAGATGATCTATTTCTGGCAAGATTCTGAAGTGTGGTTAAAGGGTTAGTTCACCCAAAAATTAAAATAATGTTATTTATTACTCACCCTCATGCCGTTCCACACCCGTAAGACCTTCGTTAATCTTCGGAACACAAAAATCCGAAATCCGATGGCTCCGTGAGGCCTCCATAGGGAGCAATAACACTTCCTCTCTCAAAATCCATAAAGGTACTAAAAACACATTTAAATCAGTTCATGTGAGTACAGTGGTTCAATATTAATAATAAAGTGACGAAAATATTTTTGCAGCGGCAAAAAAAACCCCGACTTATTCACTGCTTCAGGAAGAATCGGAGCACAAATGAATCAGTGCTAAATAGAAATAGTTGCTAAATAGGTTCTATTTAGCACCAAAAAGGGTTCTGCTATTGTTGCAAGCCGATGAACCCTAATTTGGTACTATTTAGAACCATTTTTCTTTTTTAGCGGCCACAAAGTAAGTACTTATTCAAACTAAGTACCTACTCAAGAGACTATTGGACTATTCTTTCAGCCAATCACCAAAGTGATATATGCCATGTGACCAGTTCTCTAGAGTTGCTAAAAAATGATGTCATAATGCTGATTGGCTGATGGCATCAGAAGAACATGCACAGTCCCAAACCCTTCACTAGAGACTATACATGTGATGTAAAAAGGCTCCTTGACCATTTGATTGGGAGCAAGTTTGCATTCCGTTACTTTCCATCAAACTATGCAACTTAATTACATAATAATAACTTATTTTGTAATACAAGTAATGCAATACTAATGTGATAATATAACATTACTTTGAATAGTCCTCAGCACTGATGGTGGCCATTTTCCATAATCCTTCTCCCACTTTGAAATTAATTTGTCTAGATCATCTACTCATGATGTGTGGTGGTTGTTTTTATCAAAGCCTGTGATGACAGATGTGACCGCATGATGGGTTTTAGGGGTTTACCAACATCAGCCTCAAGGGTCTGCCAATGTTTCCACAATTGACTCCAATGCTGTGACGAAATGTGTTGCAGAAATCTAAAGCATGATATCTTAATGCTAACTGTAGCCATGTCATGCACAACTTTATACAATGGCATTGTTGAATTCTTGATTCTGATTTGTTTCAAATGTGATTAATTCTCTGCTTTTAGTGTCTTAGTATATTTCTTACCTATCTATACTGACATTTGAGCAGTCAGGATTTTGATTGCAGTTTGATTGTCTTCCTCTGGAAATTTGTCACATGATATGCTAAAACACAATAGCCAGCTTAGCTCATCAGAAGAGAAATTAAGCTTCTTTGGATTTGGGTGTCAATGCACTGCATTCATACTGACAGAGGAAGAGAGATGGGAAATAACCTTTGACCCTTGCATTACATCTGGCCCCCATTAGCCCTCCATGAACCTCAGCTGCCTTTTAGTGACCTTCTATTTCAAGCACGTCCATCACTCCTCAAACCGTCATCATGGCACATGGACACTTTGCCGAATGTAAGAGCGAACTATAGGAGAAATGCTATCTGCTTTGCCTGAAGCCAGAGATCAGGTTACAGCATAAACATCTAGCCTGATAAGAGACTTACAGCCTGATAAGGAGCTGAAGTATGTACTTGTTCCTCTAAATAAGGATGAAAATGTAATTTAAACATTTCCGCTGATAAGTGTGCAGTTTTATAGCAAATCCTGGACAGGATTGCACCAGCTGTGCAGAAGTTACAGCAAGTGAATGGGCTAATAAATCTAAATGTGCTGCACTACTTACTAAATGTGTCATCTTTAATATAAATGGAATATGGGAAAAAAATATTGATATTAATAATTTTTCAAAAATGTAATTAGCATTTTTATGATGCATTTTCATATTTTAAGAATGAAAATTATGGGTCTGTGATAAGGGTACAGGTGCGGTCATGTTTACTGTTGGTCAGTGACTAAAAACGGAAAACTTTTTTTGCGTTTTGGCCATTCATTTACACAATGGCATTTTTGGGGCCTGAAAATGCAAACTTTTGAAAACAGGTTTCAAAGTTTTTGAAAGTGATAACATTATCATCTCTGTGTCAACTACAAAAACACAAATTTGTAAAAACGAAGACATCATGTGCATGCATATTACTGGCCTGGCAGCATACTATAGCGTTTTTAGTCATTTTCGTGGATCCGTGTGAACAGGATCATTTTGACAAAATTGTCACCTGTACACGAAAAATGCAAAGGAAATTTTTTTCTGTTTTTAGTACATTGCTTTCGTGTAAACGTACCCTAAGTCATTCCAATAGGAATCTGCGCGTTCTGGGACTTCAAGCGAAGGTGAAAAATATCTCTATGCAGATTTCACAAGATAATCATTTGAATTCACCATGCTGACCAACAGAAAGCCTCTTACAGTACTTTGAAAGTGACTTCTCTGTAAGCTGTGATTTATACATATTGACAAAAGACAATGAACATTTTTTTTGCTCACAAATTTTCGCTGAAATATCGCTAATGAGAGCACACCTTACATAAAAGGCATATTTCCTTCTTAAGCATCAGTGAATGAGTCCCTCAGTTGCGAAGAGATGGATCTCAAAATCAGTCACTGTTGGAAAGGGGACAAATATGCAGATGATGCTAGAAAACAACGGGTTGAAGGTCCAAACTGCAGTTTTAGTGCAGCTTTAAAGGGCTCTACACGATCCCAGGAGAGGAATAAGGGTCTTATCTAGCGAAACAATCGGTCATTTTCTAAAAAAAATAAAATTATACACTTTTTAACCACAAATGCTCGACTTGCACTGCTCTGCAATGCGCCACACATTACGTAATCACGTTGAAAATGTCCCGTGTGACGTAGGCGGGGCAGTGCAAGATGAGCATTTGTGGTTAAAAAGTATATACATTTTTATTTTTTTTAGAAAATGACTGATTTTTTCACTAGATAAGACTCTTATTCCTCATATGGGATTGTGTAGAGTACTTTGAAGCTGCATTGAAACTGCAGTTTGGACCTTCAACCCATTGGTAGCCATTGAAGTCCACTATATGGAGAAAAATCCTGTAATGTTTTCCTCAAAAACCATAATTACTTTTGAAATGAACTGAAGACAAATTGACTGAAGAAATGAACGTCTTGGATGACATGGGGGTGAGTGAATTATCAGAAAATTTTACTTCTGAAGTGAACTAATCCCTTTAAGATTCAAGGGTATGTAAACTTTTAAAAAGGGGTCATTTTTATAAATTCAATTGTTGTCGATAGTTTAAGAAACATTCAGAAGTATTTGGACTTGACATCCCATTCATCCAGTGGGTTTTTTAACAGTGGTGGTGTCAATAAGGGTGGGAATACAGTCTGACCTGTCTTGGCTGTTCCTGTTCGTTTCTGCATAAGTATAGCTCTGTAAGTAAGGATGAAGAATGGATCACATGGGAGAGGTGCACTTTTTTGTTAACAGTGAAAAGAGTCCCATTAAGGAACCACACTTAACTGTCCCTTAGAGACATTTAGATAAACACAGCACACCAATGGTCCAGGTGTCCTGTTACCACAAGGGACAGCGGCAAAGAAAAGACATGAGAGCATTGGGAAAAGCATTGTAGTTTGTATTTTTTGTTGTCTCTTTCTCTACCTGCCTTTTTCTGTTTTGTTCCGGATGATTTTTTTTTAGATCGGACGCCACGTCATTTCTCATGCAAACACAAAAAAATCCATTCTGTAAGGATCAAAACAAAAGTCTGTGGGTCCCAACTAACAATGACCCACAGAGAGGAGTTTTTATCCCAGGGTCTACCAGTAGCCTGGGGATATGCTAAGGAAATGTAGAAGGAAGTGTAGCGCCTGCTCATCATATACATAAGCACATAGAGCAAGATTCCGCAACATAAAAGACGAGGAGGAACTGGCGCGAAAGTAAAGGTGAAAGGTCAGTTACGAGCACTGTCATCACCTAAACCCTCCATCGACCTGAAAACCTTCAAGAGGAATGGCAAGAACTCTTTACAGTGAAAGTCTAAAAGATGAGCAGACTTAAGCTTTTTTCCACAAAATCTGAACAGTGTGAGACTTGGATGAGCCACAGTCGTGGCATTAGACAAGCCATTTGATGTTACATCCACGACGTGTATTCTTGTTTTTTTTTCAGTCCAGATGAAGACAATTGGCTTTGAAAGGAACTTTCTCAGTGACCTTGAGGATATTAGCAAAGATGAAACATTAAAACACCAGAGATTTCAAGTGCGCTGCCTCCAGAGCCACCCACCGAGTTCTGGAAAGCATATTAAAAGTGCCAGTCAATAATCTGCACTGCTCAGCAGGATGGAAATGTACATGAAGCCTCCACAAGTTACAAATGCAGGCATTCTTAACCAAGAGCCTTTTATTTTCATGCCCGATATGAAACAAAGAGAATATGATCAGTTTTATTTTTATTGTTGATATTATTTAGTTTTATTTGCCCCCAGCTTTGTCCTTAACCCTTATTAAATGATACATTGCCATGATTAAAGGCCCTATTTGTTACAAGAAAAAAAAAGTTCTCATGCTTGGCCACAAAAAAGGCAGTAAATTCAAGTTGATGCTATTTTGTTATAGTAACAGACTCTCTGGCTTTCATTTTTCTGTCTGTTTTAATGAGGTTCTGAAGAGCATGTGTGAAAAATGGCTTGCATGCTGTTTTCATCAAACACAATTTTAGTAGTTACTTCAAAACATAGATTGTTCTTAGCCATGCATTAATTTCAATGTGCGTTACACAAATTTTTGGAACATCTTTTTATATCGCTTATTTGAGGGTAATACGTTTTGACTAAGATAAACTTCTCTCTACTTACTAATTTCCAAGACAAAGTGCATATGGTATTTTCTCAGCACACGTTTTAAACAAACCCTCCCTTACCTAAGCGCACATGCACACACTCAAACAGTGCCACCTCTCCTCCAGACACTATCCCTGAAATGTCCTTAGTGTGCAGTTTATTTTTAAAGCTGTTGTTCCAATTTCCATGGATACTTAACATAGTGAGGCACCATTACTTATATAGAAACAAGTGTTTTGCCATATCCCCATAGAAAAAGTCTCTCAGGGGATCACTACTGTTAATTTCTCATGACAGTGCAGAGTTTGGTTTTTTGATAGAAAAGTATCAATTTACATGCCAAAGAATACATCATTCCTCCCACGGTGGGACCCAATTCTATGTCTTGGCTGATGACAATAAACAAATCATTATATTTCCAGAGCTGCTACGGCACTAGGAAGGTGACAACAACATATTGGAGACTCTGGCCTCCTGCAGACGGAGATAGTCGGACCTGTAACATCAGTCTCCAGAGGGGTGGAGTAGACAATTAAACAGGGTTAGGACCGGTTAAAGGGCAGAATGAAAAACACCACAAGTCAGAGTCGATTTAAGAACAAAGCCAGTTGTGCAGTTAATAAACTGTGAAAATGTGGAGAAACGCTACAGGTCTGTTGCAGAATTTTCTGAGATGAAATTGAGATTCTGCCTTCTTTTGGCCAAATCCAGTCAATCCCATAATGCACAGCAACAATCTCTGTGGGGAAAAAATGATGTGTGCCAAGCTGAGGCAAATGTTCATTACAATATTTAATAAGTCTGTTAAATATGTAATAGTTTTACATAAATATTAGTACGTACTACATATTTTCGTTACAATATTTAATAATATCTCTTTTACTAGACTCTAATGCATTGTTGTCACCTTCCATAGCATCTCTGGAAATATAAAGATTTGTTTATTGCCATCAGCCAAGACAGAATTTTACTTAAGTTTTATGTAAATATTTCTACATACTACATATTTTCATTACTGTCACAATCTCCAGCATTCATCAATATGAAATTCCAATATTGATCTAGCTTACTACAGTGTGCAACAAGTGTCTCATAGCAGCCACCTAGCAAACGAGTAACGTTATAGCATCATTTTCGACACACTCGAATGTATCTAATATGACAAACAGCGCTGCGTTACCCACATACATTTGACCGGAAGAAGCGGCGACTGTTGCATAATAAAAGTTCCACTGCTCTCGAGCCGCATTTCGCACTCATCTCTCATTAGCAATCACTCCAGCGGCCTTGTTCCTCAGCCCAGCTCTGCTTCATTCTACAGTAACGGTAATAATCTCATCCATGAACATGATTTCTACCTGAATCCCATCGGATTCTTTTCCACCGACTGTGAGGTGAAGACAACATCTCCCATGATTCCACGCTCAATCTCGGCATTATCAAGCTATACCTTTGTTTTGAATAGGCGACCTCTAGTAGCGAAAAATTACATATTGTGCCTTTAAGTAGCAATACATTTACTTAAGTAGAATTTTTTAATAATCTTTCCACCACTGCTTGAGGGTCACTGATTGAGTTTCTGGACTACGCCCTGCTGTTGAGTGGTTCCTCCTTCACTGTCAAGGAGGTAGAGGAGGATGCTGCCCCTAAATAATTTTTTGGGGGAGGGTAGTGTGCAGCAAGCTCTGGTGGCCAGGGAGTTGGCCTACCACGATTGCCAGCATGTCCAGTTCTGATGGTCGCTAGCCCTGTACTTTCAGTACCTTCCAGTCCAGTTATCTCCACACCAGTGCCTGTTCACAACATGGCCACTGTGCCAGAGTCTCCAGCCATCATGGCCACCAGACCCGAGTCTCCAGCCGTCATGGATGCCACATCAGTGTTTCCGGCCAACATAAGCGTTGCATCTGAAGCTACCAGGGCAGTCCCTGGGCATTTGAGACTGGCTTCCAGTTTGGAGGACACACCACTGATGTTGGTGCGAGCAGCTGGCATCTCTGTGGTGGTTTCTAGTCTGAAGGTCCCAGAGGTTCTTCCACCGTCAATTGTACTCCATGTTACGTCAATGGCCATTTTGTGTGTTTGGGCTGCACACTGTTCTCCAACCCATGAGTCTGGTCCAGAACCTGCTTCAGCCCATGAGTCTGCTCCAGAGCCCGCTTTAGCCCATGAGTCTGCTTCAGAGCCCACTCCTGCCCCAGAGCTCAGCTATGTTTCAGTTCTGCCCTTAGGGCCTCCAGTCCCACCGACTCCATCATGGTGGTCCTCAGCTATGCCTTGGTGGCCCTGTCTGCTGATCTTCAGTCCTGACTACGCTGCTGTGGAGGTCATCTATTCCACCGTGGGTATCCACAGGCCTGTCTGCTCAACTGTGGTGATCTTTTCCACCATGGGGATCTTCATTCTTGTCTACGATGCTGCAGTGGTCTTTGGCTCCACTGTGAGGATCCTCAGTCCTGTTTGCCCGGCTGTGGTGGTCATTGGCTCCACCCTGGGGATCTTCTGTATCATCTGCTCTGCTGTGGTGGCCATCTGCTTCACCATGGTGGTCTCTAACTCCACAGAAATGGACTTCAGCTCCTCTCTGGCCACCTGCACTGCCTGCTCTGCCCTGGCCTCCAGTCCTTCCTCCACTCCATGGACCTGACCCTCTATCCCGCCTCTGGGTCTGCCTTTGCTCCACCTCCCTCCTGGACTTCTGTGACCCTTTGAGGAGCATCTGGAATAGGAGGGCTATTTCACAATCACCAGCTGGAGTGCCCTTCATACCAAAGGGCACTCCACCCCAGACTTTTGCCACTCAATCAACAACTACATTTCCCAAACCCATTGCCTGATCTCATCCCTGATTGCTTACATCTGTGTCTCATTAGCCTGTTTATCTCACCTTATATAAGCCTGGTTGTCTCTGTCATTCTCTGTCAAGTCTTGTATGTCACTACTGCATTTCTAAGTGCTCCATTGATTATCTGTTCCATGGCTTTGACCCCAGCCTGTTTTCTGGATTAGCCTGTTTTCTGGATTTCCCTGTTTTCTTGTTTTCTGGATCACCCTGTTTGCCTGAGTTTCCTGCCTGGTGTTGTATTGGACTGTTTACCCTGTGTTTATGACCTTTGCCTGTTTTTTGAATTATGACTTTGGATTCCCCTTTATAGACTACTGCATATGTATCCTCAACCTCTCCGTCTCCGAGCAGTTCATGACATGTTGCAATGTTTAATAATAATGTTTTCATTTTTTAAAGTTTTACTTAAATACATTTACATTTAACATAAATATATACATAATACATATTTTCATTACAATATTTCATAACTCTTTTACTTAAGTTTTACTTAAATATCTGTGCATAGTACATATTTTTAATCCCATTATGCATAGCAACAAGCTCTGTGGTGGGGAAAAAAACATGGCTGACAAACTGAGGCAAATGTTCATTAATAATAAAACTGTCTATGAAGGGAGCAGAAAGAACGTTAGATCCATTAGAATAGGGTCATCGAGATCATGACGTACTGGCGTGGCACGGGCAGAGTTCTCACAATACACACTCAATATTTTGAATTTCCCTTTGTGTGGGCTGAGTGATTGGTAACAGAAGCGCAAGTGACCTACACTAAGCTGAATCGGGGTTAACAAAAGAGCGGAGCTCTTTCAGAACTTTTATGTTATGATGAATAGAGCTGACAAGCTAAAACTGAGCACTATACAATTTATGATCTGCTCGGCCACACACTCCACTCGTGAAGAAAGAGTATACAGCTGTGTTTTCAGTCAGTACAAATTCTTATTCTTCTGATGTAGGAAAACAACCTGTTTCTAGATTTTTTCCCAAAATGTTCCTCGCATAGTGATTGAACCCCATAAAGTATATATAACCCAAAAAAGCATCTCAGATGAAGCTACATGGGGAAAAAATTATGGCTGAAAAACTGAGAAAAAAAATTTCCTCTCACAGTGATTCAACCCAGTAATGCATATATAACCCCCCACCCCCCACCCCCAGCATCTGAGATAAAATCAAACAAAGTATAATGGGTGTTTTCATCTGATGAGCTCATCCCTGTGATATAAATCTGTATGCTATCACAGGTAAAGCTCATAAGAGCATCAGCCTGGACGTTCAAAAGATCTTTCCCAACATTTCATGAATGATGGGATTGTGGAGGGAGGGGGTTGTGGTGGTGCGGGAGAGGAAAGACCCAGGTAAAGTTATCCGGTGGGAGCCGCCCAATTTGTGTGATCTGCCCATTCATATGGTGGGGTGTGGGGAGGTGGGGTGCTTCTCTTTTTAACCGCCAGAGGAAGGATGTCTCCTGCCTTGATGAAACTCTGGCGTCCCTTTTGTTGTTTGTAAAAACAAAACAAAAAAGGGCAGCGAGTGAAAAAGAAATGAGGGGGAAAAAAACAGACCGAGAGGAAAGGAGGGAGAAAGAGAAAGGTTTGAGCCAGTCAGCGATAACAATGCAGTCTGCTCGCTTGAAGAGACATGATGTCACCAGGGCACCGGAATCCCTAGTGTGGAGCAAACAGGGTGGGGTACGTTCCTCCCTCCCTCCAATTTGCCCCTGCCCCTTTCTCTCGCTCTCCCTCTCTGTCTTTTTCCCTTCATCCTTCTCTTTCCTGTCTGTCTCTGTGTGTGTGTATGGACGTGGGAGCTGTTGAGCACATAATAGGACTCCTCACAGCTCCACTTCCGAAGAGTGGTCATATGAAACGTCCATTTCCAGGTCATTCATTCACAGCGGTCCCCGATGAGCACGACCGAGCCCGCTGAAGACTGTCAAAGGATCGCTCCCACGAGGGGGCCGTGTGCCACGTGAGAGGAAAATATGGCTTAGCATGCTAATCGTGATTTGTAGATTAGCAGTTGCTTAAAAAACATTAAAATACACTATAGCACTTAAAGATATTTCGGTAGAGCATCTCAAATAGTCATAGACAACCTTTCATAAGCTAACAACACAAAGTAAAACATAATATTATTACAAATTTAAGTAACTGTTTTCTATTTTAATACATTTTAAGACATAATTTATCAAATTTGTCTTGTTTTAGGGATTTTTAGATATTTTAACAGGAAAAACAAGCAAAAAAGAAGTAACTTTGCAGTGATGCTAAAATGTTTCTTGCATGTTGACATGCATTTGCTGGGTTTCCAAAAAAGTTGGGACACTGAACAAATTGTGAATAAAAAAGGAATGCAATAATTTACAAATCTCATAAACTTAAATTTTATTCACAATAGAATATAGATAACATATCAAATGTTGAAAGTGAGACATTTTGAAATGTCAAATAATGGCTCATTTTGGATTTCATGAGAGCTACACATTCCAAAAAAGTTGGGACAGGTAGCAATAAGACGCCGGAAAAGTTAAATATACATACAGCAGGAACAGCTGGAGGACCAATTTGCAACTTATTAGGTCATTTGGCAAAATGATTGGGTATAAAAAGAGCCTCTCAGAAGTCAAGATGGGCAGAGGATCACCAATTTCCCCCAATGCTGCGGTGAAAAAAAGTGGAGCAATATCAGAAAGGAGTTTCTCAGAGAAAAATTGCAAAGAGTTTGAAGTTATCATCATCTACAGTGCATAATATCATCCAAAGATTCAGAGAATCTGGAACAATCTCTGTGCGTAAGGGTCAAGGCCGGAAAACCATACTGGATGTCCGTGATCTTCGGGCCCTTAGACGGCACTGCATCACATACAGGAATGCTACTGTAATTGAAATCACAACATGGGCTCAGGAATACTTCCAGAAAACATTGTCGGTGAACACAATCCACCGTGCCATTCGCTGTTGCCGGCTAAAACTCTATAGGTCAAAAAAGAAGCCATGTCTAAACATGATCCAGAAGCACAGACGTTTTCTCTGGGCCAAGGCTCATTTAAAATGGACTGTGGCAAAGTGGAAAACTGTTCTGTGGTCAGACGAATCAAAATTTGAAGTTCTTTTTGGAAAACTGAGACGCCATGTCATCTGGACTAAAGAGGACAAGGACAACCCAAGTTGTTATCAGCGCTCAGTTCAGAAGCCTGCATCTCTGATGGTATGGGGTTGCATGAGTGCATGTGGCATGGGCAGCTTACACATCTGGAAAGGCACCATCAATGCTGAAAGGTATATCCAAGTTCTAGAACAACATATGCTCCCATCCAGACGTCATCTCTTTCAGGGAAGACCTTGCATTTTCCAACATGACAATGCCAGACCACATACAGCATCAATTACAACATCATGGCTGCGTAGAAGAAGGATCCGGGTACTGAAATGGCCAGCCTGCAGTCCAGATCTTTCACCCATAGAAAACATTTGGTGCATCATAAAGAGGAAAATGCGACAAAGAAGACCTAAGACAGTTGAGCAACTAGAAGCCTGTATTAGACAAGAATGGGACAACGTTCCTATTCCTAAACTTGAGCAACTCCTCAGTCCCCAGACATTTGCAGACTGTTATAAAAAGAAGAGAGGATGCCACACAGTGGTAAACATGGCCTTGTCCCAACTTTTTTGAGATGTGCTGATGCCATGAAATTTAAAATCAACTTATTTTTCCCTTAAAATACATTTTCTCAGTTTAAACATTTGATCTGTCATCTATGTTGTATTCTGAATAAAATATTGAAATTTGAAACTTCCACATCATTGCATTCTGTTTTTATTCCCATTTTGTACAGTGTCCCAACTTTTTTGGAATCGTGTTTGTATATTCTGAACTCTATATAGTTTGAGTCTATGCGTTTTTTCCACCTGTTTTATCAGAGCAGAAACTGTTTGATCACTAGTAAACAACAGAGTTCAGCAATGCAGTCGTAATAGAAGCAAACTCACAAATAAAGTTTGCAACACAACAGTTGATAACTACCATAATTAAGACCTCACACAAGACTTTTTTCCATTACTTGGGAATGCTTTGTGAATAATCCGACAGGCATTATCCGTCCAATTAGCCGTATGTTCTTAAAGGTGGTCAGCGCCGGGGTGGTCAGAAATTGATTTGTGAGAGGAACTTGGAAAACAGCAGTGCACTAAACACCTCTGCATGTAATGTAATGTATGATCAGGCACAACCCAGTAATATACTGTAGATGTTACTTTTCCATGTAATCGCTGCTGTCGAACAAGTCTGCTGACAGCAAAAGAAGTGCCTGCCACCCTCACAGCCACCCATTCACTGTCTTTCAGCAATATACGCCTGTGCCAGATGAAGTCATGGCCCCTGGCGCTCGTCTATAAACCAGCTCCATATAGATGCCACTGCAGGATTCCAGTATTGCCTTCAGCGCAACCGTCAGCAAAATGGCTAATGCATAAAACAGTGATTGCGACTCAATTAGGGCTACATGTGCTGAAGTGGCCTCTGGCAAATGCGCTTCAACCCGGCCCATAAATAAAACCCAAGTATGAGCTTGCATGTCTCTTAACCAGAGCGCAGCATGTGGTTCTGCCTTTAGTTTGATTACAAGCAGAAGCAGCTGGCTCCAGCTCTGTCCGTGACATTCTACCTCCAGTCGGTCTCTGGCTCCACTGTCTCCTGGAAGCGTCGGGAGAACGTTGGGACAACCAATGGATTTGCTGATTCACCAAGGGCCCTGCAATTGTTGACAGGGAGAAATTGTACCCTTTGCCACCCACAAGCACTCAATAAGGCCCTATCCAGTTAAACTGCCAAAGTGAGACATCTGGACAAAGAGCTCTTTTTGGAGATGCGGAATAACACTGGATGTGGATGGGATGAGGCGATTGGAGCCATCCTCTTGGGAATAGGAGTGGCAGTGTCGTCGCTCTAAGCTGTTGAAAGGTGCACAATACAACAGGATATCATATTGTCCTGTTTGACAAATGGATTTGCTGTGGTGACTGGGGTAACAGCGGCGTGGAGGAAGTTCAACATAAAGCACTACAGGTTCTTAATTACTTCCCCAAAATAGTAATCAGATCACTTTAATGGGAAAATTAGACTTTTAGACCCCTACAAACCTACAAAATAGTATACAAATGTGACACGCAATATTATTTCAATACTGACTGAATACAATAACACAACAAAAACAAAATTACATAAAACAAACTGACTAAATGTATTTGTGTACCTGATATTAAAGGATTAGTTCACTTCAGAATGAAAATTTCCTGATAATTTATTCACCCCTATGTCTTTTTTCTTCAGTTAAAAAGAAATTATGGTTTTTGAGGAAAACATTGCAGGATTTCTCTCCATAATGTGGACTTCACCATGGGTTCAACAGGTTGAAGGTCCAAATTGTTTGTAGTTGTTAAGTTTAGGTATTGGGTAGGATTAAGGGATGTAGAATATGGTCATGCAAAATAAGGCATTAATATGTACTTTATACGTACTAATAAACAGCCAAAACCTAGTAATATGCATGCTATTAAGCAATTAGTTAAGAGTGAGAATTGGACCATAAATTAAAGCATTACCAATTAGTTTTATCAAATTTTTATCTATATCACACTGAAGTCACACTAACAGAGCAGACAACTGCAAGCAGCACAACACAAACAAACAAAACATAAATGAAAATGGCTTTTTGGACTATACTGCTCAACAATGGTAACAAACATCTGCAATAGTACAATGTAAACCCTAACTACGAATACCCTGCTAAACCTGTTTCACACACTTTTACAGTCCTACCGAATCATCAGATCAATCCGATTTGAACCCAGCAGCAAAGCATGCTGGATAACCAGCAGTATCACAATAAATAACTGATCATGTGTTTCACTTTGTACTGTAGATGTAAACTTGCAGAGTTTCGATGACAATAGATGTTCTTTGTAGTGGCTATCTTTTGTAGTCTTTCAAGACTAGATGGAGAAATTAGCTCTTTAACAAAACCCCTTATGTGAAATATGACTGGATATAGCTGTATAAAGAGCTGAGCAATGGCTGGCAGACGTTTTTATTGGACTATTGCTGACAGATCTTGCACTCTCACAGCATGATTTGTGAGATCCTAGAGTACATAAACACCCCTTAACTGTTGCTCCTCCTGTTGATCAAGGGTTTTTAACACTGGAAACCACAAGGAGGAAAGTACAAGATGGATACCCACTCCCGAAGACCTCAATTGCTTTGCAAACAAACACTGCCCATGTTTGTTTGTAGACAGGCACACTTGACCCTACATGTGCTGCAGTTAAAAACAAACAGGAAACAGATTCTCATCCCAATAACACATGAGCTGTATTTGAAATCACCCCCATACCCCCATAGGGGCAGTTGCGGCCTAATGGTTAGAGAGTTGGACTTGTAACTAGGTTTGAGTCTCAGTACCTGCTCTCTTCTGCTCTCATTATCCACAACTGAGGTCATTGAGCAAGGCACCTAACCCCCAATCGCTCCTCGGGCTCAGCACAATACAAACGCCCGACCACTGCTCCGGGTGTGTGTTCACGATGTCTGTGTGCACTTGTATGTGTAATGCAGAGCACAAATTCAGAGTATGGGACACCATACTTGGCTACACGTCACTTCAGTTTCACTATTCCCTACATTACTCCCCTATTATAGCGAATTCTGAAACCAAGTATGCCAGAAGTTCTGCGAACTCCATGATCTTCTGGCAAGAAATGGGAATTCATTTGGCGTGACGCTTTCACACTGAATTGGTATAGTGGCTGGCCATTGAGTGTACATCGGTTGTTATGGGATTGAATGAGTGCACTCCACTATACAGTCAGACACTACTACAAATGGCTATATAGGGGGTGATTTCGGACACAGCCATGGTGTGTTGTGTCAATAAACTTGATCACCATGAAATCAAAATAGACAGTTATTGTTTTTTATGGAATACTGCAGTATTTATTATAAATGTTTGTCATTTTTTAATTCATGTGCCCTCATTATAGCAAATGACAACAATCCAATGATCCAATCAATCCCCAATGGACAAAATCAAGTCCTGCACTACATATATTTCAGTAGTCGTTTCACTTTCACTCAGATAGGCTATACCAGTGTTGCCAAGTCTGCGGTTTTCCAGTGGAATTGGGCTACATTAACACTGTTGCCGCGGGTTGTTTTTCATGTCTGAGGGTTGAAGCGACCCCAAATAACATGATATTCAAATAACATGATGCAAATTTTACCAGGGGAACCTCCCCAAAACCATGGATTTTACCCCCAGGAGCACGCTTTTTACCCTCCCTGAAAAGTGACTGGGCTAGTTTTGATTAACAATTGGGTGGGTTTTGTTGTGAAAACCTGCCAACCCTAGGCTATATATCACAATAGGGAAGAAAAGACTATCACAACAAATAAATTAAAACTATGAACAACAAATGATGTTTCTCTTTAAAAGACTGTATGTTTGAACTCATTTCATTTTTTCAATATAATGTCATGCAGTGTCATAAAACTTAATAAAATCTAATACTGCATTTTGAATATCTTGGGGGGAAAAATGTATGAAAAGAGTCTGTCAAACATATAAATCCATTAAATCTTCCCGCCATGAGCAATGTTCATGAAGCAAAATCCGATATTCATCCCTGTAGCTCTTAATACCATTACGTTCACACACAGTTCGGATATTTACAACAGTGACAACCGCATTCAACAACTGAACTGTAAATTTTCAGTACTCCTGCTGTGTGAATGGAACCATACTGGACAACTACTGTAGTTTCACACCACTCAGCGCTGCTCGTGTGTGTTGCGTGTTTTAATGTGTGGTTTCAGAAACGTTAACTCACAGAAACGGAGATGAGATGTGTGCCATGCCATCTAAAGGTATTTCTTTCCACTCAGTCACCGTCTTCCACCGGAGCTGCCCGCTCCCACGTCCCGCCATGTGTTCTGCGCATGTCACGTTCTGCTTCCACACAGGTAACGCTGCTGTCAGTTAATTGATCTGATGGTTTAACTGGCGTCTCGATTGGACTCATTTACAGGTAAGATGTTGCAAGTGTTACGGACATCACTATCTTTGATATTTACTTTAGTCACTATAGCTACAGGTGAAATTCAAGGCTAGCGCGAGAACAAAAAAGTTCAGATTGCATGGCAGGCATTTCCCAAGTCCCATCCTACATTTTTTCTGTCGAATATATCCCGTTGAAAATATGTCATATTGCAAAACAGGCCACTAATGTCAGTTTCATATTTGGTCATAACTACACATATTGCAAACAAATGCTGTAGTAGGCCTACATGGTCTCTTAAAATGATTTGTGTTAATGGATATCCCTGCTCCTTTGATTTTTGTATTATGATGTGGTTTTGTGGAACTGTTTTGTGCAGTTTTGCATTCACTTTGCTTCATGCTATTTGGCTGTTCAAGCTGTCAAAAGAAGTTCTCTTCCTTTGTGAATTGTCAATCCCATATCGGACCTGACAAAACGCACGCTTAGAGCCAAAAGTGGTCTTTACTTGACAAGTGAAGTGTTTTCTGAACTATGGCAGGGTGGAAAATGTTTTAAGTCAATTTGAACTATGAGAGCTGATGGAATAAGGGAATATTCTTGGTTATTTTCAACTTAATGTTTATGGACAGCATCCATGGCATGCTGTCAATTAAAACAGACAAAAATTATGACACGTCTCCCAGTGTATATAAATGTACTAACCTAGCTTAAATAAATTGGAGTTTTGTTTCAATATCTACTATATTTGAGGCCATCAGAAATAAAAACTGGGCTCAACAAGCAATTTAATGAGGTATGTACATAATAAACACTGGCTTTGGCTTATCTCAGTTTTTTCTTGAGTAAAATATGATCATGATTAAATTATTGAAAACTGATCATAATCTCTATTTTGTACTCTATATTCTATTTTTCTAGATTGTAATCTCTATTTTGGCCTATTACAAATACATGTATTTCAAACCAGATACAGGTTTTAGATAAAACACAATTATCTGATCTCTATTCCCAGATGCATAAAATAATTTACTGTCATCTGTGATTGAAAATGATTTATACTGTGCACTTCATCAAAGCAAGGTACAAATAAAACATAATGTTTACCACTCATGAAGTGCACCAAAGTCAAATGTTCATCAAAAAAGCGAGAGTAGGCTACAGGCAAACTGATAGAGCCACAATCAATAAATAAAGAAATATTGAATAAATAAATAATGGGTAATGCAAGTCTGAGGTTGGAGTGCATTCTGACCTGCTGACCAAACCTGGAGCAGACTGTTAAAAGCAAATAAAACAAATAAACCGATTTCTGTGACGCACATATCATTATCCTGCAGTTTACAATCGGTCAGAATCAATCTGTTGTGTTTGGACACCTTAGAGACACATATGTGGTGAATTTTTTTAACACTGATGCTTCACAAACATAAATTGAGATAATATCTTATCGGCTCATATTTAATTTTTTAAATGATGACAGATCTTCCCAGTTGTAACATTTTGTCTCCTAATTAATAAAATACACAAGTGAGTCATAATAGGTAGGCCCACACAACATTCTATAAGACTTATTGGCTTTTCCCAAAAATATTTCTATACTGAGATGAGTGAAATTGACTGAAATACGTAATAAATACTGAAATAAAAGCAATATATTAAACTGCATTATTAAAATTAACAAATTTAAATAAATCTATAATCTATAAATAAATCTATAAATTAACATTTATAGACTCTATAATATAACAAATATAATACATAAAATGTCATAGGGGTAATATGAATGTTTAAACAATATTTTTTGGCCTGTTTCGGACAGATTATGAAGGGTATACTGTAAAATAGCCATCATGTGAAGTGCCACATCAATGAAGCTTTTTTGTTTCACAATGAATGATGAAAATTCAGTTTTGCATCACAGAAATAAATTATATTAAAGTATATTAAAATAGAAAACCATTATTTTAAATTGTAATCGCCTAATATTTCACAAAATTGCTGGGTTTTTTTCCAGTATTTTTGATCAAATAAATGCAGCCTTGATGAGCATGAGACTTCTTTCAAAAACATTAAAAATAGTAATGTGTCCAATCTTTTGACTGGTAGGTACTGTATGTAATTTAAAATATAATAGGCCTATACAAAAAAAATTCTTCACATGATGTGTAATAATTCATGCATGCATGAGATCACAAAAATCATGTTTTCGGTTTAGAGTGGACATTATATTAACGTTAATACAATAGTTGATATGATCCTGTTATCAGTATGCTCACAGATGTTTTTTTCTCTTATCTCACAGATGTGAGAATCATAGTGACCAGATATTGGCCCAAATTAGACTGCTTGAATATAATGGTGAGATCACTGATAGGAAGCAGGAACGTTTTTTTCTCCAGTACACAGAAACGCCAAACACCTTGGAATTCCAGGTGATGTTCACTTATATCTTTGAACAGGATTTATTTCCAGGTAAAACTGTGTACTCAAAATGTGCCTTTAACTCTCATTTATATTGTTGACTTTATTCTAAATAAATTACAAAATAAACTACTTTGTCCTCATATTCTTTAGTTCTCTCACAAATACCTGACTGAAAGGCTCATTGTGCAGCTTTTTATGCAAGTCTTTGTCTCCTCATGTGTGAATCACAGCACCTCCACACATACTGTCTTTCTAAACCAAAAATGTCTTACAAAATTTAAATCAATATATTGTTATGTGAATGAGTTGGCAGGATGATTTTCACATCATTTTGAAGCAAATTTCTAGGCTTCTACATTCAGTACCCAGAAGTCTTGTGGACACATATTTAGTATTTGTTTTGTGGCCTTATTTCAGTGACTTAATTTTTTTTTTATTTTTCAATAACCACGCATAAACATTATTCTCTCAAAAATACAATCATGTACTATACATACATGTTGCTCACATATTATGGTAGACTAGTTTGTGCTGAATACAGTGTAATAACACTTTTGCCATTAATATGTTTATAAGCAACTGAAAAAAGCATAAAAATCCGCAGACCACAGAGGGTTAAGAGCTCAAGCATTTAAAGCAGTAGGTGATAAAACTACAGCATGTGCTTAGAATAAACAGAACAATATCGTCCACTGGTGGGAACGCTAATATAGTTATCGTTCTTGATGTGAATGGGCGTTAACTCAAACAGTAGAGCATGGTATTAGCAACACCAAGGATTGGGTTCAGTCTCAAGGGAATGAACTGTTAAAATGTATGTCCTGAATGCATTGTGGACAAAAGTGTCTGCCAAATGCATAAATGGGAAATAAAAGAGTGATTAGAGTGATGTTTTCCTATAAGAATGTGTACATACCTCAGAATAAACTGGAATAGATAATGCAAGCTTGAGCTTAAAGTATGCATTCAGTGACCCTCTGACCAAAATTGAAGCATCCAGTTCAAAGTAAATATTTTCTGTGATGCACATGACATTCTGCAGCTGTTTACATGATCTGTCAGAATGGATCTGTTGTGTTTGGACATATGAAAGCCACATATGCAATATTTCCTTTTCATTGTGATCTTTTGCAAACATAAATTGAGATAACATCGCTGACATTTAATCATATTGAGATAATATCGCTTACATTTAATCTTGTTTGCTGAGATTCTTTCAAAAGCATGCAGCCAGAACTTTTGATATTCATCCTGTTTGCAAGAAATGTGTCCAAATTCCCAACTGGCACTTGTTTGAATACAAAACCAAAGATTTGGTTAATCTAATGATGACAGATTGTCTCATAAATTCTCCCAATTGTAACATTTTTGTCTTCCAATTAAAAATACACAGCTGGATTGTGACAGGTACAGGGCTTCTTTGAATTCCTGTCTGGCAGTCTGAGGGGTTCTGCTCAGTGTGGAGTAATGAGGAGAGAGCCGGAGTGATTGTTTCACCAGGAAGAGCTCCAGAAATAAGGGACTGGCATATTGCAGCCAGTGTGTTTGGATAAACTCTGAAACAATTATGACCCGTTTCTTGGCCTCTGTGGGAGGTTTGGCCTGATTGAAATGATTTAAAAAGCATAAGAAAAATGGCTTATGTCATAGTGGAGTAGAAAAAGAAACGAAGAATGGAAACTTTGAGTCTTTTACTGAAACTCAGGTGGAGAGAATAGTTTTAACAAGGTCATAGTGATCTATCTATCTATCTATCTATCTATCTATCTATCTATCTATCTATCTATCTATCACTAGAACGTGTAAACCTGTATTATCCTATGAGTCAAAAATGTGTTTTCATATATTGACATTTTATTACATATTTCAGCATTTAAAGATATAAGGTTGAATATATGTTTTACAATAAATATTTAAATATATTCTGGTCGTAATATGTTTTGCATATGGGTATGCACTTTTTATCTAAAATGGTCAGTGTCAATATACAAAATACATCTCAAATTTAGTCATGAATATAACTTCATATTCATATGTGATTTCACCCACAGATGTTAGTTAACTTAGTGTAGAAAATGAAAATTAGAGTTTAGTTCAAGTTGAAAACAAAAATTAAAATATAGCACACATTGAGCTGCAGCTTTCATGCGATGTACATTCGAACCCAGCTTGCGAAATTTCCCAAAGGGCCAAAAGGAATTTCTTTAATATATCTGAGGGGAAAAAGTCACAGCTGACACAAAAAGAAAGTGAATTTTTCCAGTACTAGGTGGGGTCTCATCTGCCACCCCGATGTCTGTGTGGCCTTGACTTTCATTATTCCACATCTGATGTCCAGGAAAGTGTGCCACATGCTACCTCAGGCACACCACCAGGGCCCTCCATCCATCAACACGACATTGAAGCCTGTTGGCACATGCACAGTCACATGGAGGGCCAACGCTAACAACTGTGTTGGATTACGATGACACATTTGTCTCTGAGGAGAGAGCCGCTTTGGGCCACAGACATCACTTTGAACCAATTAGCAGATTACGGCTGCTGCTCTGTGCTAGTGGGTGGCCGACTGTTCCTAACTTCTCATTCTCTTTAGCTTTGGTGTTCAAAAAAGAGCTTTGGTCAGCATTATATTTCAACTCGGATTTGAGGTTCAATGACCATCGAGGGACTCTCTACCTTTTTATGAATACGAACTAATAGATAGCTGCAGCAAAGAACAATACTTACCTAGGTCCCAAAAGCCCACCCAATGCTTAAGACACAAGTCATTATTTAGAATTCAAAACACATGTGAAACATAATACGAACGCCTGGACAGCATAACTTGGTTGACCATGAGCTGAAAGGCTAGTATTTCATAATTATTACAGATTGTGCCTCTAGACTGTCCAAAAAAAAAAAAATTGAGAAAATGATTTATTATGGGCTGCAACATCAGACGCTTGGTCCTTTAATGGTCCGTAAAAATAAACCGCTCAGAATGATTTTCACTAGCCCTAGATCACTGACCAATTGTTTTTTATGACAACATTTGATCTGTTTAAAATAAAAAAATACAAGCATAAAAATATGTCTTTTTATGTGCTGCACTCTCAAGGTGTTTTAAGGAATGCGTGTGGAAAGTCTCTGCGATTTCAACACTTCCAATGAAAGCAATCAAATCGTTCAGCTGATGAAAGAAGTAAAGCGCAATGTTTGTAGAGCTGCCACATGCAACTCTATTAGAGGCCTGGAGACTGGTATTTTTTCCAGTTTTCCTTTATATCATATTCATATCCTTTTTGTCCACAAAAATCACAAGAAATTCCTTGTCCCAGGCTCTTTGAATTTTAGCGAGGACCCTTGTTGTATACTAAAATATATGACTGAAAAAAATAGTGCCATTTAACCTTTATTTATGTGAAATGAACCTTCAACAGCATGATTCATTCCATGATGTTTACTTTATGAAGCTTGTGATTTACAGTTCTGTTGAAGTGTTAATTAACAAACTAAACAAACTTGAATTTTCAGTTCATTTTTTCTTTGCTCCCAAAGGACATTGTCGTATTAAAGTTGGAGATGAACATCAAGTCATATAAGTCGAGCATTATATGGGCCGTTCCAGCTTTGCAAGTGGTTTGTCATGTTAACGGCCTCAGACATTTTATATTTTTTTCGTCTACTCGTAACCTGTCTGCCAGAAACACAAGGCCCAGTCTTTATGTTTTATTGATATGTTAGACTTATGGCTGTTAAGGCAATCGTGAAACGGCCATTGAGAAGAAAGGGAAAAAGCATGTAACTTGCTTATTTTCAACATAAAGAGCCTTAAGTGTGTTAGCTAATAAATGTCATCCCAGATAGAGTCACAGAAATATAGAACATATAAAACCACTGAGACTTAATCACAGAACGCTGACAGTTTCATAAATGGCTTTTGAGAAGGTAAAATACAGTTATTAGAAGAAATAACTGTAAGCAATCTGACATTTACCTCATGATACCTTAAAGTCTTTACTAACACAATAACTCACATTTATACATAAATCCATCACAGTGTCTATAGCAAAGTCATTTCACTCGGACATCTTTGAAGTGCCTCTTAGGGTGCGTTCACACTTGTAGTTCGGTTCGTTTGGTTCATTTGGTCCGGACCAAAGAAGAAAAAAAAACATTTAGTCCTGGTCCGGTTAGCGTTCAGATTGGCAATTTTATCACCGAACCAAAAAATACCGAACCTTAAAGGTGCTAAAGAGGATGTTTTGTTTTATACATTTTTGCAATATTACTTGAAACTGTCTTTACTAACTGATAAAAGACTATTTATTAGGTGCACTGAAAGTAATAATATTAATATACATCATCTGTGCACGAGGTAGGGCCTTAAAAACATCAGCCAATCGTTTACGCGATCATCACGTAAACGATTGGCCATCTGGCTTGTCAATCACTGCCGTGACGGTCCTTGTGAGAGACGTGCGCGGATTGGCCCTCTGGCTTGTCAATCACCGCCATGATGTTCCTTGTGAAATACGAGCGCGGCTGCGCGCTCCAGTAACTTTCCACACTCCACAGGCGCCGCATGCGATGTTTTTGTCCGGAGACAGGAGTAACAAGTGCAGATCATGACTTACCTGCGGTAAGTCCGGCATAATGAATCCAAAAAACACGACACAGCGAATGCCGGTGGTAAACACTCGTGTTCCAATACGAGTGTTTACGAGTTTTGGGAGGCGTTCCTTTGAAATGTGTTGTGAAGGAGGGGGGCTGTTCTTACGCATGCGCTCATTTCAAAAACTCAGTAACAGTCTTTGGATTCTCAGTCGACGAAAAACTCCTCTCTATCACCTTTAAGGCATAGGGATACATTCACAACGTGATTGGTCGGATTTTATGACGTATTGCCTATTTTGAGACGGAACTTACCGAACATCCAAAACAATGCTGTTTGCTGAGGTAAATGTGCTCGTTGTGTACGCGTAGCGGTGCGTAGCCTGCATGTGATTGTATTTTGGCCAGCTGGGAACTCGTGAAGAGCTTATAAAATGTGTAAAGTAGTCAAAACACCGGCGGGAATCCATCCGTCACACACACATCTGATCTGCTGCATGGAGACGCGCGTCTGATCCCTGTGATGGGCAAACTCGCGTCTATGACGAGAAAAACCGACATGCGTGAGGATTCTGTCCTTTTTAGGGTCTCGTCTTCCTGTTTTTGGTTCGGTTACATGTCTTTGGTCCATGTTGCGTTCATATATCATTCGAACCGTTCGTTTGGAAGCGGACCGAGACCCATCTTTTCAGCGGTCTCGGTCCGCTTGTTTGGTGCGCACCAGGGTTCGGATGGCAGCGTTCACATATGTTCAAATGAACCGCACTAACCGAGCAATCGCACCAGGGTTCGTTTTAATCGAGTTCAGTTCGTTTGGTCCAGACCAAAAAAAAAAAAAAAAAACATTTAGTCCTGGTCCGATTAGCGTTCAGAGTAAGAAAAAAACGATATGCATGAGGATTCTGTCCTTTTTAGCTTCTCATCTTCCTGTTTTTGGTTCAGTTTACATGTCCTTGGTCCATGTTGCATTCATATATCATTCAAACTGCACCAGAGTTCGTTTTGAAGTGGACCGAGACCAATCTTTTCAGTGGTCTCGGTCTTCTTGTTTGCACCAGGGTTCGGATGGCAGCGTTCACACGTTCAAATGAACCGCACTAACAGAGCAATCGCACCAGACGATTTTCTTATACAGACGACAATGTTGTCAAAACACGGAGACAATATCGGTATTGTTTTCAGAAACTTGCAATTTGAAACCCGTTTTCAGAAATTTGCATTTTCAGGCCCCCGATACAGCGTTGTCCTATAAATAAACGGTAAATAAATGATTTTAGAAGCAGATCTTATAGATAAAGAAAGAATGTTCCATACCTTAGGACCGGCCACTGCAAACGCACGGTCACCTCTCAACTTCAATCTTGATATTGGATAAGACAGAATAACACTGTCTGAGGATCGCAAGCATCTAACTGACTTATTCACATTTAAAAGTTCTGACAAATAGGAAGGTGCCAGACCATTTAAAGACATAAAAACAAACAGCAAAATCTTAAATTCAACTCTATAACGCACTGGCAACCAGTTAAGAGACACTAAAATCGGAGTAATGTGTTCTCGTTTACGAACCCCAGTTGAAAACCTGGCTGCGGCATTTTGGACCATCTGAAGCCGTGACATGGAGGATTGAGGTAATCCAACATACAATGAGTTACAGTAGTCCAATCGAGATAAAAACAAAAGCATGTGTGACTCTTTCAAGATCTTTAAAAGACAGGAAAGTTTTAACTTTTAACAACGACTTTAACGACTTAACTACTAAATTTATATGCTGGTCAAACTTAAGAGAATTTTCAAAAAGAACTCCCAAATTTTTCACAGTTCGTTTGATATAAGAATTTTAATGACCACAGTTAATATTTGGTTTTCCTTTTCCCACTGAGGGCCCAAAGACAATTACTTCAGTCTTACCCTCATTTAAATGCAAAAAAATCAGAGACATCCAAGATTGCACATCAGCTAAGCATGCAAGCGAGGTTTCTAGGCCTTGCTTGTCATTATGTTTTAAAGGTAAATAGATTTGGGTGTCATCTGCATAAAAATGAAAAGAAACTCCATGCTTCCTAAAAATTGAAACTATAGTGGAAGCATGTAAAGTGAAAACAAAATGGGAGCCAGAATAGATCCTTGGGGTGCTACAGATGAAACTGCAATACCTACTGAAAAGGTTCTATTACTAAGAAAAGATCTGAACCAGCTAAGGGCAGTTCCTTGGATGTCCACACACTTTTCAAGGCGGGATAAATGAATATCTTTATAAACTGTATCAATAGCTGCACTCAAATCTAAAAGCACTAAAGTTCCCAGAGTCAACGAATAATAAAATGTAATACTCTTAGAAGTGTAGACTCAGTACTATGATTTTTCATAAATCCAGACTGGAATTTTTCAAAAATACTATTTGTTGCCAAAAAGCTCCGTAACTGCATAAACACAGCTCTCTCTAAGATTTTTGCAATAAAACGTAAATTTGAAATGGGCCTAAAATGCAATAAAACGGTTATGTCCAGATATGGCTTTTTCAACAGAGGTTTCACCATAGCGTGTTTACAAAAAGCTGGAACAGACCCAGAAAGAAGGCTCTTATTTATAATTGCTAGAATCCAGTCCCCAACACTATCAAATACCAATTTGTATCTGTATTTGTAGCTGTTTGTTTCAAAGCTGAAAATATGAGAGCAGTCGAATGCTTGTAATACAAAATACATTCTTTAATCTGTTTAAATCACTGTAAATACACAATAAGACATAACAGCACTGTTACAACAGGAACAAAGTAAAGGACTAACCCAGGAAATCAGACATTAAACAATACACAACATAAGCTCTGTGAAGAAATATGTTTTGAAAATAATTTAATAGAAATAGTTCTGCGTTGGGATATTCATATCTGCGGTGTAAAACAGCTTGAGGAAATGATCTCACACCATGCTATGACAATAACAGGAAGTTGAAAGTAAAAAGTGTTTAATGTCTAGTTGCGGTACTTTATTTCCCCATCTGTTCCTTTTTACCAATATATACATGATATACAACTGTTTCTTAAATACATTTTGACAATTTTGCATTTTATTTACAATATAAGAGCTTATTAGATTTTAATTATTATTATTTTTTAATTCTAGCTAAAAGTTGGTGTAGAATTTTACAGAACAAAAATTACGGACTATGATTCATGATGTCATAATTCTAAAAGCATCTGCACATTCACCGAACAGCACTCAAACTGTAAACATCTCCCCTTGATAATCAGAACCAATGATAAAAAATTCTATCTACTGAGTAAATCTGAACTAGTGATCATATTTCTCAGGCTAATGCATTGCTAGTGTGTGGCTACCTTGAAAACATACTATTGTTCTTCTGTTTGGGTGTTATGTACACATAGGACCATTTTTTATACAAGCAAACTCAAAGTGCACTTTCAGAAGGGCAGATGTCTGAAATTTAGAAGAAGAAAAAAAAACCCAACTACATATGAAAATTGCTCTCCAAAGAATTATTAGCAAATGAGAATCAAAGTCTGTGATAATGTAACCCAAAAAAAAAAAAAAAAAAAAAGTTAATATTTTAGTGGTTATGCTGTGGAAAAACTATCATATGTGCATGAAATATTTAGTGAACCAAATCAGAGCATTGAAAATGATACTAAACTGACAGCACAGGCATACCGAAATAATGCCAGCGCTTGCATCAATCGCATCAGTGATAAATATGGCTTGTAGATCAATAAACCTCCAGCAAATAATCTTGAAAAGAGGCATGGAGTGCTTCCTCAACTGCTACGGCTGAGCGTCCACCATATCGGCTCGTTCCCACCCTGTTCTGGCACACATTCATCTGTATCTCACCCTTTCTCCCTTAATCACAGCTGAGTAAGTCCTGGAGAAAGGAGTCCTCGCCCACTCCTCCCCCAGAGGGACGCAGGGGCCCCAAGGTGCGGCTTGTTTTGCAGGGGCCTCCCGTCTCAGATCCTCTGGCACACGTGCAGCCTGGACCTGGAGAAGGAGGTGGCGTCTTTCCACACCTTGCAGGCAAGTCCTTTGGCGCAGTCACAGCGCTGGAAGATCTCCAGGCTGTGGGAGCCTTTCTTGCGCTGCTTGGTGCAAACTTCACCCTGCCGCAGCACAGGCTTGCAGATTTTCGTCCAGAAGTGGCGAGCGCAGCAGTAGCCCTCCGAGCAGTCGGACGAGCGCAGGCAAGGGTCGCCCTCGTGACCTGCAAGTGAAGGGAGAAGTCAATGCCATTTCTGTGGCTCAAAAAGAAGAGCAGAACCCTAAGTGTGATAAGATCATGCACTGCGTCCGAAATCAAATAAAACAAATTGAAAGAGATTCTGAAGTGTGCATTCAATGAACACTTTACACTCTAAAAAATGCTGGGTTAAAAACAACCTAAGTTGGGTTGAAAATGAACAAACCCAGTGACTGGGTTGTTTTGACCAACATGCTGGGCAGTTTTATTTAACTCAACTATTGTTTAAAATTACTATGTGGCTGGCTTAAAATTAACCCAAAATAGGTTGGAAATTACAAGAGGCATTTTAATAAAAGTTCCTTTCCAACATACTTTGGGTTCATATTAAGCAAGCAATACACTAATTTTTAAACAATAGTTGAGTTAAATAAAACTACCCAGCAGGTTGGGCAAACATTTAACCCAACCACTGGGTTAAAACAACTCAATCGCTGGGTTTGACCATTTTCAACTCAGCATTTTTTTAGAGTGTACTATCCCATGAGGCCACAGGAGGATTTATGAATGGCAGTGAAGCGACTCAGCTGACACTGGTAGGTCATGTGACAGTAACAACATAGTGGATTTTAGAATTCCGGCAGTGTAGACACTGCTAAGTGTATTACTGCCCTCCACAGATCAAAGTTTGAACTAAATTGTCATAGACAATATGCTAGTGCAAGTATATAACAATTAGTTCAAACTTTGACCTGTGGAGGGCAGTAATACACTTAGCAGTGTCTACACTGCCGGAATTCTAATAGAGAAGAAGAAGAAGAGAACTAGTTCAAAATGAGCATTTATGGTTAAAACGTATATAATTTTTTTAGAAAATGATCGATGGTTTCTCTAGATAAGACCCTTATTCCTCATCTGGGATCGTGTAGAACGCTTTGAAGCTGCACTGAAACTGTAATTTTGACCTTCAACCATTTGGGCTCCATTAAAGTCCACTATATGGAGAAAAATCCTGGAATGTTTTCATCAAAAACCTTAATTTCTTTTCGACTGAAGAAAGAAAGACATGAACATCTTGGATGACATGGGGGTGAGTAAATTATCAGGATATTTTAATTTGAAAGTGAACTAATCCTTTAAGTACATCCGAATTTCATTCATACAACCCATATTCATAGAACATACGTTTTTAATGGTCGCGAATCAAATTCAAGTGTAGTACCTACTCAGGCAGTATGCAATTTTGGACGCACTAATGGGTTTGATCCCTAGGGAATGCATGCAATATAAATAGCTTTGGATAAAAGTGTCTGCCAAATGCATAACGCTGCGTTCATACGGGGTGTTGGCGTCAACGCTTAATGAAGGTCGTGTCTGAAGCTTGCGCCGATGTGACCGTCATAGTACAACAGCCAATCACATTACTTTCCAGTGTTGCATGAACACAATTGTCTAGCGATCTGATTGGCTGACGCCTGCGATGCCGCTTGAAAAGTTGAGAAATCTTCAACTTCTGCCGCGAGCAACGTGAATGAAGCCAAAGCTACTGGAAGGCAAGTCTGTAACCTTTAGCCAAAAAAGCGTAACGGCTAATGCTAATGCTGTGGCGGTATGCAGGGAAGGAGACCAGAGGCCATTACACGATAGGCTGAGAGTTGCCCCACGTGATTATGTTCACTGTTATGCTTTCTCCAATGGTAAGAGATACAGACCCTCTCATCTCCCTACAATATACAATCTCTGAGTGAAGCAACGCAAACAGAACCCACAATTCAGTTCAGCAACACATGACGTCACGCATTCAAAGCAAATGAGAAGCGTTAACGCCGATGCCCTGTGTGAATGAATGCAGCGTAAATGTAATGCAATAAAATACAACCATGACTAAGATGGAATCTGTAGAACTTTAGTTACCTTTGTAAACCAATATTTCCTGGTTAAATGTATATTCAATAAACAATTTCTCTGGGAAAAAGATGGTTTTGCCGATAATTATTTTTTGCTATTATTTTGTATTTTTTAAATGACTGTTTATGAAGATGATTTTGCAGAAAATATTTATTTTGCATTTAAGAAATAATTACATCATCATTTTTTCATTTACATTAAATTTTATTTACATGTTTTCTTTTTCAAGAGCCTCAAAAACACAGAATTAGAATTTCTGAAGAATCATGCAGCTGAGTTGCTTGAAAATTACTTTTAATTTTTAGGTGAACTATTACTTTAATACAGAGCTTTCCAAGCCTCTGGGGGGTTGTGAGTTGATTAAAAACTATTAATTAATAAAATCATGAAAATAAAACACTACATAAAAAAAGATTACATTTTTTTTTACCTATATGTCATGTGATCATTAACTGATATCAGAGAACCATTAAAATGACTGAAATATTAACTAAAAAACTCTACTTCAAGTAAAAGGTCAAAGGGGTTCAACTGACGGAAAAAAAAAAAAAAAAGAAAGCATATCACATTTCTATCAAACAAGGAAATAATGACAAAAATATATATTTTTTAAATAATAATTTTCTGCAAAAAGTGTTTTTATGAGTTCCTCCCAGAGCAACTGTATATGGAATATAGGAGAAAAAACATTTAGCCAGGAAATATTCACTTTCAAAGTAATAGCTCTCCTCCATTCATATATTTATTTTTTACTTTTTTTATCTTGCAATGTTTAATTAAAATGTCCATGTAAACCCCGGCCCTTTCTTACAATCTCTCAAGCTTACATTCAGATCTGCCTCCATCCAATCAACAACCATTTAATAATTTTTCTTTTCGATAAACCGTTTCATTCAGATATATGTCACAACACAGAAGAAAAGATCTGTCACTATTTCCAAGACTATAAGTGTTATCCTTCCCTCATTCAATGGCAACCCAGTCCAAGGCAACTCTTACGCACACTACACCTTTCTATCGCTCATGCAAATATTCTCCACAACGTTCAAGTGAAATGAGAAAATAAAGTGAAAACAAATACGTCACTGTTACTGATATAGATCTACTTACAAACAAATGCAAAGCAATTTTCCAATGGTTGTTCAGAAACAGAGCAGGTTAAAGTCAGCATAAAAATAGAAGTTGCGACCTTTTCTTCCCTATTGTTACGTATATATCAGTGTGAAACGGCTTCTCAAACAAGGAAAAAAAATGTAGGTGCCTCAGTTGGCTGGTGTGGTTTAATTAATGTTCAAGCGTGACTGTGCCGCCATGTTACTGAGGCGAGAATACAGAGGTGTGGAAACAGCATTGTGACTCTTCCTACACAGGCCTCCCGCTGTGGTTAAATCTTCAAGATATACGAGGTGCGTGTAGTTGTGGGCCGCCGTCCCCCTCAACACATGCATGCAACCACAGCCAGTGAATCAACTCATTGCAGACATTGTTCATAAGTGAGTACCAATATGAAACACTCTCAGTCTCAGATGGCCACAGACCGCCCACAGTCCCATCATTGACTGATGCGCACAAAACTAGACAGAAAAGCACATGCTCTGATCACATTGCTTGAAATTATTTGTAACTTCCTGAACTCAGGCTACACTGTGAGCGCTTTTGAGGACAAATTAACCACTGGAAAGTTTGTCAAGCATTTATTGATCTATTTATTGATCTTACTTAATGTTAATTTCAACATTTACTAAGGGACCCTGATCACATTTCCAAGTTTCTCAGATATGGAAGTTGTCATAGTTGGGTAAACTTCTATATACATCCATATATTTTTAAACTTCATATATATTTTTTGAGTTTCCATTTGATCCAATAGCAAAAGAAAAGAAAAATCCATGATAGCATTTCTGACTTTCCAAATAAGGAAAAAAATATATCCAGAGATTGATTGTCAAATTTGCCATCACTCTCTCAGACGTTGTATTAGAAACACTCACACAGAAGCATTAACTAGTTTTCTGTAAACACAAAGTATGGAAGCTTGTTTCCGCCAAGGAATAAACAATTTAAAAGATAATTGCGACTTTTTATCTCAGAATTGCGCAATATAAAGACTCAGTTGCGAGTTATATAGTCAGAATTGCGAGATATAAACTCATAATTACTTTGTAACTCACAATTTTGAGTTTATATCTCACAATTCTAAGAAAAGAATTGCGAGATATAAAGTCGCAGTTTCGAGTTATAAAGTCCAATTCTGAAGAAAAAAATTACTGACTTTTTTGTCAGAATTTATATCGCAATTGCAACTTTATATCACACAATTCTGACTATATAGCTTGCAATTGTGACTTTATATCACGCAATTCTGACAATTCTGAGAAAAAAAGTCAGAATTGCAAGATGTAAACTCACAATTGCGAGGAAAAAAAGTCAGAATTGTGAGATAAAAAGTCGTAATTACCTTTTTTATTTTTTATTCAGTAGTGGAAACAAGCTTAGTGTTTTAAATGTACATACATTTTTTAACATTGAAAATATTTTTAAAAAATTGCTAGATGTTAATAACTGGAAACATCTCACTATAGTCTGTGAAAATGGTCCACTCATTGCAAAAATTAAAAGTTGTATCTGTTAAGATTATTTAATGAATTAAACTGACATGAACTAACAATGAACAGGTGTATTCAAAGATTAATAAATATTGTAACAGCTGAATTGCTCATTGTTATTTAATTTTAGTAAATGCATTTCCTAATGTTAACTAATGGGACCTTATTGTAAAGTGTTATCATCCACATTTCTCAACAGCATTTCTGTGGACTGACATTTTGTACATGAATTTTATTTTTCATAGATTTTATTTTTCAAGTTCATTATTGGTGGATGGTTCTTAGCTAGAATAAGCAGCAAGACTATATCGTATAAGCCTGTGCGAGTCTATGCTCTCTCTAACCGTGCAGATCTTACAAAAACACCTCTTTCTCCATTTGTGATGTTGTCGATTCCTCACCTTTGAGAGAGATCTTGGCCTGAGGTTTGCTATTCTTCCTCCAGCCTTTGTCATTGATAGAAAGCGTGTTGTGCTCCTCCATAGGTGATTTGTGCGATGACAGGCTGCTCTCTGAGATGGGGATGCAGATATCTAAGGAATGACAGAAGAAATCCATTGTAAATTTCCCCAAGTTAGTATAAAGACACTGGGAAACTGTGACGATTTGGCATAAACACAGGAACGTACAGTTGCTGCAGCGGTTTCCAGGGCAGCACATGCCGTCTCTATGGCAGCGCTTCTTTCTCCGGCGGCAGGTGAGGCAGCGGGACGGGGCGTGTTGAGGGCTGTGGCAGTAAGTTCCCACCATGCACTCTTTGTCACTGCTGCATGGATAGCCCTGAGGATGAGAAAGACAGATCAGGTCCAGCCCTTCTCCACCTACGTTTGAGGTATATCAGAGTAAGCCATTATACATTCCTCAGTAAGAATTACGAGTGATGATTGTGTATATAATCTGTCTTACCAACAGGTCACAAACATTAAAACTGTCTTGAAAATAAGAGGATAAGTGATGCCATCAAATTGTCAGAAACAGAAAATATTAACATTTATTAGATTTGATTATTCCAACTCTGGATCCCCAGTATCAACCATCACTCAACCCTGTTGCCAGCCATATTTTATTTAAAATATGTGAAAATTCTGGATGAAACTCCATGCAAATCAACAAATTAAAAAAAACAACAAATCCTGCATCTGAATATGCCTACTTCCATGCTATATAGTAGGTGAAACATTAAAATAGGCAAATGCTTAAGAGTCTATGATTGTATCATTATTGCAGTGATTATTATGTTTCTATACAAGATCTTGACCAAAAATTCCATGCTATATAGTAGGCAAAATGAAAAGTACTCTGATGACCGGATACTTCCGTCAAGATTCTGTAATGTGCATCTGATGGACACTTTACTATCCCATGAGGCTACGGAAGAGGACTTCTGAATGGCAGTGAAGTGACGCAACTGATGCCGTAGGTCACATGACAGTGACAACATGGCGGATATAGAATGTCCGAATTTCTTTCATACTACACACATTCATATTACATAGAACACACTTCTTTTAATGGTCACGAAGTTAGTTTCAAACCACATGTAGTACCTACTATATAGTATGCGATTTCAGACGCAGCGAAATTTCATAAATACTTCAACATTAATAACATCTAAAAAACATTTTCAGACTTCTGACGATAAATGTATCGTTGCACCGACTGAGCATTATTTATGCCATCAGACCACTGGATCTCACAACTGACCAAGCAGAATCAAGTATTCCAGAGAACAGCATAATAAAAATACATTTTGTAGATTTCACGAAGAAACTTTGTGCCTACAGCGATGATCCCTCAACATCAGCAGGTGGAATGAGTTTCCACAAATCTGTGGGCATTTAAAATTTTGGATTTATTTGTCTGGAAAACAAAAACCACGATTTTTATGTGGTTAATCTGTAATGTTGTAATGCAATTTTATTCATTTCATTAACAGTACATAACAGTACACTGACAAGTTGTCTAATATGTGTTTTATATTAGCATACCTTTGAGTTATAATCAAGTTAGGCCAGGCTAAACTGGTTTAAAGTGGTCTAGCTGGTGCGCCAACCCCCTCCAAAATCAGAAAACCAGACCCGGCTCCTTAATATAAGGTTAAATGACCTTAATATAAGATAAAACAGATGAGACTGAGACCTTGAACATAAAGTTACACAAATCACAAACTCCAGAAAAGAAACCAGCCAGTGAAAATTTGCTGAGGGAAATGCTTTACATCACCCGTAACAATCTTCAGTTTAGCATCAAATGCAGAACATGTGGTCTGACAAGGGGGGAACAATATCTAATAACAAAAGAAATGATTCTGTTTTGTAGATTGACAGACCTCAGGGCAATCTTCCTTTCTTATGCAAGTAACAGAATTGGTAACATTGAAAACACATGATGAAACCCGGCCAAACCACCAACGATGCATTCACGAGAAGAATAAGGAATGAATGAAGCCCATAAAATGTTTAAATACTAAAAAGTCACCGACCTCAAAAATTAAGAATTCATTCGCTGCATCATTAGAAAGTACATTACATTAGCGAATGAATGAAGCATGTAAAACACCCCCTTTTTCAGTTCAGTTGTATGATGTGCTCAGATGTAAAACATTCTCAGT